>NW_017306656.1:211956-216500 GCF_000935625.1 Nanorana parkeri | reverse complement strand
GGTGGCCCACAGAAGTGGTTAAAACAAGAACACGGCTGCTCTTGGTACCGCTTTTAACAGCAGGCGATTGCTGTATGACTTACAAGCAATCGCCTGCTGAGGACTACAAATCTCAGCAGTACTTTATACAGAAATGCTATTGTTATATAAAGTATTGCTGGGATGTGTAGTCCTCTATAGCCTGTGCCATTCTGTATTGCTGTAAATATTAGGGCTGCACCATATATTGGCCGCCAAAACATATTGGCCGAAAATGGCACTTTTGGCATAATGCCGAAAGTGCCATTTTTCTGCTGATACAGCGGTGCATCCGTGCTTTCTTTTTCCCCCGCTGGACGCTGCTCCGTCTCCGAGTGCGGAGGAGAGAAAGTGACAGCAGGCCGAGCCCTGCGGAAGGAGAACGCTGTGTTTGTGGGGTTTTTTGGGGGGGTGGGGGGGCCCAAAAAAATCTTGCACCAGGGCCCTTTGTTTCTTAGCTCCGCCACTGGTTGTGTTGTTGTGCCCTGCTGTGTAAGTCTCATAACCGGATGGACAGAAATACAAATCTATAGGCTGGTAAAAAGATACAGATACAGAAAACCAGTGTGAAGTTTAGAATGTAGATACCAGTACAATAATGTGGATCATATTCAGCATACATTGGACTGACGTTTTGTATCACCCTGTGGTGTACTCTGTGCACAAAACTAGGACTAGTTGATATTGAAAGAACTGTTTCTATTAAGTTTTAGTGGTTACACGTTTTACAACTAATGACTGAAAGCTGAAGTCTGACTGTGTTGTGATGTATTTGGTAAAGCAGCTATGTAATTCTTGTACAATTGTATTATTAGGATTGATGCTGAGCCTACTTTGCATTCTTTCTTTTGTTAAGGCAGTAAGTCTCTCTCTTTTTGTTGGTGATGTGATTACAACATAGTGGAACAGTAATCAGATTTAATAGCATCACTTACGTTATTCTTTTTGCCTCAATTTAATAAACAATATGACAAAATTAAAAAGAAGTTTTTTTGACAAAAAAAAGTACAAATTGTTTTCTGAATAGCTTTAAGAACACTTATGGAAAATATCCAGTAATCTTCCTTCAAGGCAGAACAAGTATCACAAAAAAATTAATAAACTATTCGTCATTCGACCCCCGACGGGGTCCCGACCCCCAGGTTGAGAACCACTGCTCTAGAGTTTAATCTTAAAAATGCATACAAGTGTCTTAACTATTAACAAAAATGTAGCTTAATTGTTTATCACTCGGCTGTAGATCCTCAAATCATCTGCTGACACTGTCCTTCCTTCTGGAGGGTGGTTACTTTAGTTCCCCATGGTCACAGTGTTTTGTAAAGTAGCTACTTCTGCAGGCTTGAAACTGTGATGGACTGCAATCTCAATACAAATTAGTAAAGTAAACGTGAGACTGTATATAGGGAATCATTAAAAAAAAAAAGTGTCTGAGATAAACTTTGTCTCAACTCCGTCTCAATTGGAGGACAGCCAATCAGCTTTTCAAATGTGATTTTCTAAGCTGTGTGAAAAAAAGAAAAGAAAACAGCTGATTGGTTGGCATGGGCAACTGCATCAGTTGAGATAAAACTTGTCTCAGATGATTTTTGCTAATACCCCCAACTTGTGTTTGACACTTTCATCTGTGGACGTTTAAGCCCTGTTTTGAGATGCAAGCTGCTTTATTGTTGTTCTTTGGAGAGCTGACTATAGGTAATTCCCTTAAACCAAACCAAACTTCAAATCTCCTAATAAAACTAATTTATTAGGTCCATCCAGTGCCTTACACCAACCAGCCTGGTGACCTGACATTTCTCTATGCACTTAAGCAAAGATGGCCTCCCTGCCCCCAACCTGTGACTGGACAGTGAAGGAGCATCTACAGACTGATGATGTTATCTGTCTATTTTTTTCTTCTATCAGAATGTTCCTTATTATGAGTACGTAAGCACCAGTTTGACCCCTAGAGATGGCCCTTTCTCTTCCAAGATGAGTGCAGCTGTTCAGGGATTAAATGCTGAGATCTAGTTATAGTCAGGTATTTAAATTAGTTACATACAATAATACATTGACTGACGTATTGATCTATATTGAGGTATATTGATCTGCAGTATGTATTAGCAGACTTTAATAAACTATTATCCTGCTAACCTCACATTTTTAAAAGTATATTATTCATGTTTTGCTCTGCCACAGTAACAATGCAGTGTATATTGGTTATCAGTTGTATTTGTAGGTTAATTAAGACTTCACTGCCCATTCTAAGCCCACATCACACCCCATGGTGCAAGATTGTGTATGACAGTAAAAAGAATAGGAAATCGTCCTGTGACTGTCAGAACAAAGAAGAAATAATAAGTATACACACAGATGAAATTTCTCTGGTCTCCAAATCAGATCCTACAAGCTATTGTGCTGAATTGTGCTTAAGGCGCTGAGCCCTGCTGATTGATCCGTCTAACTTATTTTGCCATTATGCTTTTGAAAAAAAAGAGGAATAGGAGACAGATGAGAGTAGAGACACAGCATAAAACTTGCAAATACAAACACCATATTTGTTTTCTAAACAAATTAGACTTCCTGCCACTATTAGGTAAAACTGTTAAAGGGTATCTATAGTCAAAATCTAAAATAAAATATGCATTTCTATACTGAATTTTCATCTGCTCTATCCCAATTCTAATAACCATATCAACCTAGACGTTTGTAAACTTACTTATTGAACACATTTTCACTCAGCCCTGTGAATATGCACTTCCTTATGTTGCAACTCTCACAGAACCTGCCTTCTGAGCTACAACTGAACATCTGAACAATGTAACGTTATCATTGCTTGCTGGAAGCAATGCGTGATGGGATATGTAGTCTTGAGAAATTAAAATTACATCACATCAAGCAGCAGGGAAAGAGATACAAAGCGCACTGGGAATCAAGGAAGTTGTTAAAAAAGATGGCCAGATGAAAAGCAGCACTCACTACATAAAAGGGATTTTTTTTCATGTAAGCTCTGATTGCCTTATCAAGAACAACTCTAGTGTGTATTCCTATTGCAACGCTGATGTTATAACAAGATAGTATATGCTTTGACTTTAGAACTCCTTTAATGCATAAGGGACTTGTTCTTTCCAGACTGCTACAGCACAGAGAGCTAACATTCTGAAATAGTAGACTTTGTGCTACAGTAAGGAGAAAACCAGCATTGGAGAAAGGCCAGATGCAGCCCCTCTTTTTTGTAATTGTGACATTGAGAAAGGTTCCATCTCTATCTGGCTTTCCCTCAATCATCTATTACATGTGAAAGTTTTCTCTGGGTACATTTGTGCCAGCTTTGCTACATTCCTGCACTGAGTAATTATTTTTGCTGCTTGTTTTTCCAGTATTGCCATCCCTGCTGTGATCCTGGGCATTAATTCCAGCTGCATAATTCATCTTAACTTTGTGCTGAATTGCACCATCAGAAACAAATTATCTTGTCTTGCTGTCACTTCCTTCGTAGTCAAGGAAATCTTTGATTGCAAATTAGTAAAGGATCAGACTGTATCATTTAAAAAAAAAATATTTCTATTACTTCCATAGACTAGACAAGTCATCAATATACTAACCTTTATAAACTCATAATTTATTTAAAAAAATCTTGACACAGCCCAACATTCCAATACAATGCAACATCTTATATAAATGTCTTCAAATACCTGACTGGCTGCCAGCTCTGGTGAATTAAATCTCATAACAGAACTGTTGCTGATCTGGTTATTTAAAGAGCAACTGTACTACACTAACAATCTCTGACCCTCCTGCATCCAGGGTGGCCCTATACAAGTCTATGGGGTCTCAGTGTGCAAAGACAGGGCTATTGCCAAAGAGGATTTCTACCAAGGAGGAATAAAGAGTGATGCAGGACATGGCTCTGCTATAGAGGTAAGAAAGAAGCGGCAAGGTTTTGTGCTATGACTCATCACCTCATGACCTGAAATAAAGAATTCCATCACTGTCACCATTATAGTGTTTGGTGCTTAGACCCTTAATTCAATGATTCCATTTTAAAGACATCTCTAACTGCCTGGCACTGTTAATCTTAAATTAATTATCTGCAATTTAAATCTCTCTATACAGTACGAATGCACACAATAATTAAAAATAAAAAACTTAAAGTCCATTTCCACCTTTGTAAGTGATTAGCATGTTTTATAGTATTGAAGAGGTGCAGTGATGACGTTTACATGTGCACATTTTCATGACTCACATTTTAGGCTTTCCTCATTTTTTTCATGAAGTTTTATTAGGCCTGAAGCCTAATAAATCAGTTTTCTCCACAGCAAACATAGTCAGACACCAGAGTCCGATTGTAATCAGGCTGTAAACAGCTCTCCCCTTCCCTGTTATTCATTGTAACATGGTCAGTAAACACCAGCTCTTTCTTTGCACATAATACATTGTGCAGTGGAGGAAGGTGGGGTGCCACTACAAATACTAATGGATAAGTGGGGGCGACAATTTATTTGTGCTTACTTACATGGGATTGCGCCCCCCCCCCCCCCTCCCCTCTC
>NW_017306656.1:209211-211492 GCF_000935625.1 Nanorana parkeri | reverse complement strand
CCCCCCCCCCCTTTCCCTTGTTTTTTCTTTTCCCCTATCTCTTTACATCTATTGTTGGCCCTTTAAGAGTGTGGCCCCCTTAAGAATTACTTACCTGTTTAGGCGGAAAAAGCATCTGAGACAGGTTCTGGAACTTTATGGGACTCACAACACAGCGAGCTCTGCAGCTATAATACACTGATCTGACACTTGTGTTTGCTGTGTTTGGGGATCCAGAGGGTTGAAGCTGCCGGAGGAGAAGAGTGGCTGCGCCGCTGAAGATCATCAAGCAAGAGGAAGAGGATTCGTTCTGGGATCGCCGCAAAGAGGAGGAAGAGCGAAGGAGTGTGCCCTTTCACCGCCACAGCGATCCATCGGAGCGTCCAAGCCCTTCTACTCAGCTGGAGTCGGAAAAGCAGCGTGTGGCAGAGCAGCAGCTGGAAGATGCCGAAAGGAGGCAGGAGGAGGAGCCAGTGGATGTCTGCACCGGAGGAAGATCAGGCAAGCAAACTCATAGGAGCAGGCAGGCCTTTTCACCATCACCACTGAGGAGAGCTGGAGAGCGGGCTTGAGGCCGTACTGGCCCCTTGAGGCACAAGCATCTCCTAGACAACGAGCAAGCAGCGTCTCTCAGAGACCTGACATTGCTCTGGCAGGCCATTCATCTACATTACCAATGCCAGCTCCTCTGGATCCGCCACTGTCAACAGCGGTAGCAGCTTCTCTAGCACTGCTTGTTTCTCCTGCACCTCAGATGCCTGATACAGATCAAGCCATAGCTCAAGCAGTTCCATTGGTCTGTGCTGCAATTCCATCTCCAGCAAAATGTTAAGAAATGAATCTGCGCTTATGGATAAAAATTCACCCCAAACGGTTAAAAAGCTGCTATACAAAAACACAAAGTTTTCGATATTCTAGGATCAAGTTGCACAGAGCTAAGAAACCTCACAGTAGGAGTTGCATGTATGTTCAATAAAGGAATAAATGAAAAATATATATGAAAATTAAATAAAATAAGTATATATATTTTGTGCAAATACAGTGAAAGTATTAAAATTACATAACATTCAGTGTATTACTATACAGGACTGATGTAATTACATCAAATACGAATGTTCAATCAGAACACAGTCCATATTCCAAACAGTGAAAAAATCAGAAAAAGCTTTTAAAAGGTGAAAAATTAAAAGTTCATTTCACACCCCATAGAGTGAAAAAAACCCATATAAATTGTGTGTTTAAATAATCCAGTGTTTCACTTCCTGACCTCCTCGTGCCATAAAATGGGTATACACTTACCCCACACATCAGCTGTATACCAACAGCCAATTCGCGCTTAAGTGTCACAAAAATCTCAGCGTCCTCCATCCTCGAGATCCCCTCATTTAACTTTTAATAAATAATTTTGGTATACTGCACAATGATGAATTTCATGTATTCTTTATACAAACGGGGTTATCCATGATATGCGTGCACTAACGAGGGGATCTCGAGGAAGGTGGTTAAACAGTGTAAAGATGAAAGTGAGGAAGATAGGCGTAGGCCTGTGGCTTGTTCTTTTAACAACTGGCTACAAGCCTTTTGTATTTAAGCTAGCGTTTTAGGTGAAAAATCGTCGGATAAGTGCAGCAGGTTATTTCAGCATGTTTGCGCAGCGCTTTACAATGTAAGGAAGACATTACAATTACAATACGATTCAAGACAAGATGGTAAGGAGGGCCCTGCCCCTGAGTGCTTACAATCTAAAAGAGGAGGGGGAAATGATACATGAGGAGGTAGCTCTGAGGGGATGAATTATTTGAGAATGTGATGGTTCAGTGGTTAGGTTGAGGTGGAATAGGCTTCCCTGAAGAGATGAGTCTTAAGGGATCGCCTAAAGACAGTCAAGGTGGGAGATAGACGGACAGGTTGGGGTAAAGAGTTCCAGAGGATGGGAGAGACTCTAGAGAAGTCCTGGAGGTGAGTATGGGGGCGAGTTGACTAGGGAGCTGGAAAGAAGGAGGTCTTTGGAATAGCGGAGTGGACGGTTAGGGTGATATTTTGAGACAAGGTCTGAGATATATCCGGGGGCAGAGTTGTGGATGGCTTTATAAGTGACTGTTAATATTTTGAATTTTATCCTCTGGGCGAGTGGAAGCCAGTGCAGGGATTGACAGAGGGGGGTTGCAGACACTGAGCGGTTGGTCAAGTGAATGAGTCTAGCACCTGCATTCATGATAGACTGAAGGGGGGATATCCTGTGTAGTGGAAGGCCAATGAGGAGGGAGTTACAATAGTCAAGACGAGAGATAACAAGGGAGTG
>NW_017306656.1:107084-208877 GCF_000935625.1 Nanorana parkeri | reverse complement strand
TTTATAATATATATATGCACTCCAGTGATGCTGGAATTTGTTTTCTGTTGGTTACTGTTGTATTCAGACAGGGAGAAGGCCCAGATACTAATTATTGGTTTCTCTTTTGCTTTTAAAATACCTGTTTCTTGTGGTACAGGCTGTTCTATAGTTAAAAATTTTAAATCTGTGGATAATTTTCATCATATCGTTAAAGAAAAAAAGTTCGAAAGAAATAGCTAAAGGTAGGGTTGCTGGTCCTTTTCCCTCTTTACCTTTCATGAATTTTCGAATTTCTCGTTTAGGTTTGTCCCAAAAAAGGAACTTAATTTCTTCAAGATAATTCATCACTTATCTTATCCTGAAGATGAATCACTCAGGGGGTTATTCACACAGCTGCCAAAGGCTGTCATTTTCGGGGCGAATGGCCGGCCTTAGGCAGACCGTTCGCCCCGCTTCGACTGTCATTTCAGCTCAAATGCCTTCGGCTCGGATGAGCCGCTCGGCCGCCTTCAGCTGCTGTACAGGCTATTATGAATATCCCATGCAGCAGCCCCTTAGTTCGACTGAACCGAAGGGCTCCAGTGGCCGAAGAGAGCAGAAGCATCAGCCGAAGCTGCCGCTATATCCTTCGGCTCAATAGTAAATAACCCTTTTAATGACGAAATTGATAGCTCGTTGACTTAGCACCAGAAGCTTTTAATTAATGTTGGGTTTTTATTTTGACAATTGCTTCTATTTTGACAGATGTTTACCTATGAGCTGTTCTCTCTCTCTTGTTTCTACTTTTGAATCTTTTTCTTCTTTTCTTGAACGGGTTGTGGTCTTTGAGTCTGGTTTGGTTAGTGTAGTTCATTATCTAGATGATTTTTGTTTATTGGCCTTTCTGATACCCCAATTTTACATGTTCAAGCCTTTTTGTCTTATTTGTGATTATTTTGGTGTTCCATAAGCGGAGGATAAATCAGCTCTCCCTACTATATCTTTAGTATTTTTGGATATTCAGATTGATACTGTTTTGCCAGAGTTTCGTTTACCTGTGGAAAAGATTTTGAAGGCTCACGCTATGATTTCTTTGTTTTTGCGGTGAAAAAAAGGTCTTATTCAAGGAGTTACAATCTTTACTGGGTCTTTTAGCCTTTGCTTCTAGGGTTATCCCTGTTGGTCATATTTCTTCCAGGCGCCATTCGTTGGCTATGTCGGGTTTCAAATCCCCTTCTTCACATATTAGACTAAGTATGGTTTTAAATTATGATTTATTGGTATGGTTCAATTTATTAGATGCATTCAATAGAAGATCCTTCTGGCAGAGTGAATTTGTTTTTGCTGAAGATAACAGGTTGTTTACTGGTGCAGCTGGTTCAGTAGGTTTTTCTGCTATTTTTGAGACACACTGGTGTTTTGGTTCTTTGCCTCCCTCTTGGATCCTTAAAGGAGCTACTAAGAATAGTGTTTTCTTAGAATTATTTCCTGTAGTTGTGGCTCTTGAACTGTGGGGCAGTGTTTTTGTGAATAAAATAATTTTGTTACATTCTGGTAATAGAGTTATTTTTGCCATAAATTGTCTCTCTTCAAGGTCCCCTTTTGTTATTAAGTTGCTTTGGCCTTTTGTATTCTTATGTTGATAAATGCAAAGTTATGCACTTTGGGACAAAAAACACGCAAATGGGTTATACAATAATGGGTATGCCGCTAGGGAAGTCTGAAATGGAGAAAGATTTGGGGGTCACTGTAGACCATAAACTCAATAATAGATTACAGTGCCAGTTTGCGGTAAGCAAAGCTAGTAGAGTCCTGTCCTGCATCAAGAAGGGAATGTTTTGCAGGGATAAGTCTATAATTTTGCCACTTTACACATCACTGGTTCGGCCTCACCTGGAGTATGCGGTGCAGTTTTGGGCACCGGTACACAGAGGGGATGTCCTTGAACTGGAGAAAGTCCAGCGAAGGGCGACCAAACTCATCAAAGGGATGGAGGACCAGAGCTATGAGACACGGTTACTAAATTTAAATATGTTCACGCTGGAACTAAGGAGATTAAGGGGGGACATGATTTTCATGTACAAAATGTTCCATAGTCATAGCAACATTAGCAACAAACTCTTTACGATTAATTCCGTAACAAAGACTAGAGGACACCACCTGAAACTGATAGAAAAAAAATTCAAACACAAGGGGCGAAGGGGATTCTTCTCAGTTTGCGCGGTTAGGGTCTGGAACTCACTGCCACAAGCAGTGATTTCAGCTAATAGTCTGGAATCATTCAAGAGGCTTTTGGACGATTTCCTGAGAAACGGTAATATACAGGGGTACAAGTACTCCTAAAAACGAGATGACTCGGGGATCTTTACACACACACACACACACAATAGGTTGGACTTGATGGACATGTGTCTTTATTCAACCTCAAATACTATCTAACTATGTAACTATGTCTGAAATTGAATGCTGGGTAAAAGCAAAATATCTTCCTGGTAAATGCATTCTTATTGCATATTCCTTATCCCGTTCACAGATGAAGAGATTCCAGGAGCTCTTGCCGGAAGTAGATTTGGAGGGATTTCAATGTCCAGCTCATCTGTGGGAGCTGATTTAAGAATGTTATTGGATTCTATAAAACATTCCCTTCCCAAAAATGTGGACCGAATATTCATTACCATGGAGCAAATGGATTTCTTTTGAATCTACCTATTTTTTCTTCTGAGCAGTCTGTTTTCAATTTTGTTAGTCTGTTAATACAGGATGGGTCTTCTTACAGTAACTTAGTTAAAACTTTGGCTGGTGTTTCCTTTTTCCTTAAGTTATATAAGTTTCCCCTTTGTAATACAAGTACAAGCCTGTACAATATGCTCTTAAAGGTTATAGAAAGGCTAATTTTACGTTAGACAATAGACACCCCATTTCTGTAGACTTGTTGAAGCAATTGTGTTCCTGTACACCTAAAGTTTGTTTTTCCCCTTACAAATCTATCCTATTTAAGACTGCTTTCATCCTGATGATTTTTGCTGCTCTTCAGATTTCTGAATTGGTGCCATGTAACAAAAGAGCTGAGTCAGGTATTATGGTTAATTATATTTTTCTGTCTGATTCTTTTATTACTATTCATGTTAGGAAATCTAAGTCTGACCGATTGGGAGTTGGGCAATGGGTAAAATTACACACTTCAGAGTTCAGAGTTATTATTATTATTATTATACAGGATTTATGTAGTGCCAACAATTTGCGCTGCGCTTTACAAAATGGAGGAGACAGTACAGTTACAATACAATTTACAATACAATACAATTTCAGTACAATATTGTAAGGAGGGCCCTGCTCATGAGAGACTGAGTAATTGGAAGAAGTAAAAGGGCAGTTATAATGAGATGAGATAGGCTTCCCTGAATAGATGGGTTTTAAGGATTGCCTAAAGGTGGGCAGCATAGGAGATAGGCGGACAGATTGGGGTAAGGAGCTCCAAAGGATGGGGGACACTCCGGAGAAGTCCTGGAGGCGAGCATGGGAGGAGGTGATTAGAGAGCTAGAGAGCAAGAGGTCTTGAGAGGATGGTTTGGGTGATATTTTGAGATGAGGTCGTGATGTAGGTTGGGGCGGAGTTGTAGAATGCTTTGTATGTTGTTTTTTGTATTTTGAATTTTATTCCTTAGGAAATTGGGAGCCAGTGGAGGGATTGGCAGAGAGGGGCGGCAGACACTGAACGGTTGGTAAGGTGGAAGAGTTATCTATTTGTCCTGTTTCAGTTGTTAGGTATTTGTAAGGGTCGTACCCTGGGGGGGTCCGGTGCAGGCGTCCGTCGCGGTCCTGTGCAGGGACAGCGGGTTCCTCCTGCCCGGGGTCGCTCAGGGCGGGTGATGGCCTCGGGTGGCAGTGCCCGTGGTCGTACTGCGCAGACGCGGTGTGGATTGCCGGCATCTCTCTCTCCTCTGGGAACTACGTCCTGCGCAGGCGCGCCCTGTAGCTCCGCCCCCTCTAGAGTGAGCGCTCGGCTTAAAGCCGCCGCTCGTCAGTTGATCGGCGTCTCGCTATTGATGTAGCAGGACGCTGATCAACTCAGCGCTCCCTTCGTTCCCCTGGGACCTGGACTCTCAAACCTACCCAACTGGAACGCAAGTACCCTGGGCTATACCTATACCATAGCACCAGATGCTAAAGTTTCTCTCATAGCTACTACGGTTAATACCCATAATTGCTGGTTATATCCACTGCTGTGGCTACTCTCTATTGATTACTTAAACATCCACTGCTGTGAATACTCATACTTGCTGGTATATATCTACTGCTGTGAAATTGCGGGCTTAAACACATCTAATGCTGTGAAGGCTCATACCTGCTGGTTATACTCACTGTGTGCATACTCTCCACTGATTGTTGTACCTCCACTGCTGTGAGTACGCCTCACCACTGATTAACATCAAACTGCTGTGTATACTCACCAACGCTGATCATTTGCCCCTGCTGAGGTAGATTACCAGTGCACGGACTCTCTCCTCACTCCAACTCGACCCCACACTCCGGGGTCACCAAACCCTCACCCCAGCGGGGAAATGATGTGAGGCAGCTCCCTCTCAGCCTCTCCTAAAAACGGGGCAAGTGAGGTGCAGCTGCCACTCTGATACCCGTACCCTAGAACCACAGTTGAGATCCATATAGTCTGTTAGTTCACCCGGACTGAACATTACAGTATTATTTATCACTTAGACCTAATTCATCTGGCAATTTTTTAATTTGTGCTGATTTTTCTCCATTGGCAAAGTTCCAATTTGATTCATTCAGTTTTACGAAAATGCCTCTCTGTATTGGGCATGGGTGACTTTAAAATCTTTCAGAATTGGGACTGCGACTGAAGCTGCCAAGTTAGTTTAGATGAAGATATAATTGAACGTATTGGGAGATGGGACTCTAAAAAGATATAAATTGTATGTTTGTCCTAACCTGTCTGTTTAATGTATGGCAAAAATAACAATTATTTGGATTGTTGGACACATATTTTGGGCACATAGAAGAGTTGCACTGCGTACTTATTCAGTCAATTTGTGTGTGAATTCTGGTGTTTTTACAGTGTTCTGTAACGGCATTAAGGGTTTAGGTCAGTTCAATTAATTTTTCATTCTATCATCTTTATTTCAAGTATGGCCAACCCCAGATATTATTTTTCATTTGGGGGGTAGTAACATTGGTAAAGTTAGTAAGTTGGATTTGCTTTTCAGAATTAAAACTGATTTTCATCACATTAAAAACATACTCCCCCATGCCATTCTATTTTTTTTCAGAAATTGTGCCACGTTTAGCTTGGCTTTGTTCCCCTTTATCTAGACAATTTGAAAAGATTAGAAAACGGATTAATAAAGCTTTAGAAAAATGTATGCCTCTTCTAGGAGGTTTTTATCTTAGGCACTGTGAGTTGGAGGGTGGTTTGGATGGTCTGTATCGTCAAGATGGTATTCATTTATTAGATATCGCTTTAAATATATTTAATTCTGATTTGCAATCCTGCATTGAAAAGGCGGGGGTGTGGGTGGTGCCGATATTGCTTGTTAGCAATATCAGCTGTTGGGGGACTCAATTCAGTGTATAGTCTTTTTTGCTGGTATTGCTTGAGTCGTAATGACTAAGCAAGTTCTTTAGTTGATTGATTATTTAAACTGATGGTTTGGTTGAATAAATAAAGTAGATTTATTTTAAACCAAAAAGAGTGCCACTGCCAAATTTTCAATCCCAATGGTGTTTCCAGTGTCTTTTTTTATGTTATGCTATATTTATAAATGTATTGTGTACCTCCTGCAATCCCATGCATGGGAGAGTGTATAAAGAGCTTGCAAAACACAGAGCCAGGCATTTCCATGAGGAAATAAGGAGGAAAGCTAACAAAAAAAGGAAGTTTGTGTGTTCATTTACAACATCTGCATATGCCTGCTTCAATGTACACTCGGTGTAAATTGCTGGCACATGTTTTTAAAAAAAAATACCTCTGCACAGGTGGAAATGGGCTTTAAAGTGATACTAAACTCAGAAGTAAAATCTTAAAAATACATTCAAGTATCCCAACTATTAACAAAAATGTAGCTTATTTGTTCATCACTTAGATCCTCAAATCATATCTCAATTGGTGGCCTTCACTGTCCTTTCTTCTGGAGGGTGGCTACTTGTGTTCCCCCTGGGCCCTGTGAAGTAGCCACTGCTCCAAGCTCACTCCCATGATGGACTACGGTCTCACATTTAGTTTAATAATTTGTATTACTGTACAACACACACAGGGACCATGGGGAAGAAAAGTAGCCACCCTCCAGAAGGAAGGACAGTGTCAACACATATTCAGAGATGACTTGAGGATCTACAGCTGAGAAATGCACGAACATAAACGACATTTTTGGTAATAGTTAAGGTACTTGATTGCGTTTTTAAGATTTAACTCCTGTGTTTACTGTCATTTTAACTAATAGATGAAAAATGGCAAAAATAGCAGTCTCAGACCTCAGTGTCAGGATGACTCTTTTTTTTAGCAGGGTCTAACTTTAGAGTCATCTCGACCTGTAAGCCGCTGGATTTCAATGATTATAATATAATTTCTTCCATTGTAATGCCCCCTTTTGAGTCTAGGTTTTATAGTGTTTAACTACTTGATGACCGGAGTGTCCAGGGCCTTTTTTTCAATATTCAGCAACGCAGCACATTGACTGACATTTATTCCATCATGCAACCCTGTACTGAAATTAATTTTATACCATTTTTGGGGGACAGATAGAGCTTCTTTTTAATGGTATTTAATCACTACTGAGGATTTATTTTTTACTATAAAACTTAAAAAGAAACGAAAATTTTGAAAAAAACTGTTTCCCCTACGTTATGTTATAAAACATTTATTATTACCCATATTTTGGTAAAACATAAAAGACGGGGTCACGTTGGGTAAATAGAAACCAAACCTGTCAAGTTTTAAAATTGGGCGTGCCTGCAAAATCGCAAAAAACTGTCATACCCAAAATTGGCCAAAGCAACACTTCAAAAGATTTTACTGCTCATTAGCTTAGTATAAGCACTGATTCATGGATTAATGGCCTTAGAAAAATTGCTCACGCTCCAACATTTGTGGTAATGTGTAATATGTGCGACACACTGGGCGCAATCGTCATTTTCGCACATAGGTGGACCTGCTGCATGTTTGTGTCTGTATGTGGGGGCGGGGGAATTTAACATTTTTTTGTTGCGTTTTTACATTTTTTTTGTAACTTTAATTTTTTTCAACTTTTTTTTCCCACTTAACTTTATTGCTTTTACATAGAGTGCTAAGAAGCCCCCATGTGCTAGCCAATTTACAGTGACAGGGATCTCTAAGACCCCAAATGTCACCTAGAGACCCCCAAAGAAGCTGATGAAACAGAGATCTACTTCACCAGCTTCTCTCCAGCTTTTGTAGCCAGAGCGTGACAGCAGAATGTGGAAGTGATGTAATATACTTCACTTCCTGCGTTCACAACACTGGAGGGAGATCAGCGGGAGATCGCGTACTGATCTCCCTCTGATCTCCGGTGACAGAGCCGCTGTGCTGGTCCCGGGCATGCATCGGGCACAGTGAGCTCCACAGCCGCCAGAAACCTTGTATGTAAACAGCCATCGCTGGCTGTTTAACAATTCAAGCAGATTTCCTGGCGGCGTGCACAAGCGGGGCGGTGAGGCAACACTACAGGAAGAGGCACTCAGCTGCAAAGGGAAGTTCTCCCCCAGCATGAGAAGAGATAAGGATTTAAAAGGATGAGCAGCAAAGAGAAGGGAAACTACCATGGATTACAGTAAGGCACACATTACAGTATTGGTTTATGTTAAAAAATCTGAGGGTTGGAGCGCATGCGCGCAGCTGTCATGTCAGACGTCTTCTGAAACAGCTCCGCTGCCCGCCTGGACAAATCACGTATAACCCGGGAGCCTCACGGGAGCCTAGGTACCAGAATCCACCCTGACACAGGAGATGACTTCCTCGGGCTCCAAATTTACCGCTACGACGAAAAGTAAGCCCGCCTCAGAAAAGCGCAAAGCCTCAGCCAAAATGGCGACCGCGGCACAATCTCCCACGCGTACAGCTGCCTTAGACTCCAGTAGTGACATGGACGAGGGAGACGCTGGGACAAGAGAAGTTGATAGATCCCGCAATAGATCACAGTCAGCGATCCTACAACGATTCAAAACCATGCTACAGAAGGCCCTACACTCCACCTCTAAGCAAATCACAGACAGGCTTCTGAAGGAGATCCGGGATATAGGCCATCGTACCGCTGCTCTGGAGGACCACTGTGACGACCTTAAAACGGACCTCTCAAGTATGTCAGGAGACGTGAGTTCGCTGAGGGAAGAGAATACACAGTTACTATCTAAGTTGGAGGATCTGGAAAATAGATCCCGACGATCAAATCTCCGGATAAGAGGCCTTCCTGAGCATATCACAGATCTGTCTGCTACTACAACAGCTCTCTTTCAGGAGTTGGCCCCGGAACTCCTTCTAGACCGACTCGAGATCGAGAGGGTCCATAGGACCTTGACACGAAAACGCCCGGATGGTCCTCCGAGAGATGTGCTGGTGAAATTACACTTCTACCGCACGAAGGAGACTCTTTCGGCAGCTGCTAGGGCCAAGTCTGCACAAGCTCCGCTGTCCTTCCAGGGACACGAATATCAGCTGTTTGCGGATCTAGCCCCCTCGACCATTTCAAAAAGGAGAGCTCTACGGCCTTGTCTAGAGGTACTTACCAAGAACCACATCCAGTACAAATGGGTATTCTCATTTCGTCTACTATTCTCCCATGGAGGTAAGCATCACACATGTGTGACCCTAGAGGAAACCCAAGATAAGCTGGCATCCCTGGGCCTCTCAGATCCACCCCAGTCTACCTCTAACTCCCGTGACAGCCCAGCTACCTCCTCTAAGAGATCCCGGAGTGACTCGGATCACAACCATTCCGGTGAGTCACGAAGACCTGCGGTCAAGATCAGTGGCGTAACCAGAGTTCTGGGCGCCCGGGGCAGAAAATTTTTTTCGCCCTATGGGCCGAGATTTGCCTTCTGTTTATTCCTTGAGGATTGGTTTTATCCTCTTCCCCGAACTGCAGAACTCTTGCTAATTAATAGGAATGGATGCGCTATGCTACCTCTATTCAGGAGTAGATACCACCTTTTTGGATACCTCCATCATTCACCTCCTAGAGGATTTACCGAATCGACCCTTGCACTGTTGTACAGACTGACACCCATCTTAGATCAACTAGCGACATCGAGGACACGGAGGGAAGACCCCTTTCTTCTTTGCTATCTGCACTCCTTCAAGAAAGGTTGGACCACCACCCCAGACCTGCACCCCTTAATACTTCCCTGACATCATTTAGGCTTTCCTTTGCAATGATGCCCCATGATAATATTGTATTCATTACACAGCCCCTAGGTTGATCACTGGAAGGTACTTACTTACGGACCAATCAGTCCCTGAGGGGACCATCACATAGTCTAGACCCTTATCTCGAGTTATTATTCGGTATGTTAGCCGGGGTAGCCTGACACATTCTGACAGCCTGCCCTCTCACTAATAGTATTCTTTGTTGAGCATTACTCCTTTTTCATGGTGTCCGCAAGTATGAGCCTTAGCACATAGCATTATATGATGTGGGTCAAAGTAGGTAACGCCTCAGACTAGAGACTCATCTGACCCCCATCTCTTTATCCCCCCTTGGATTCCTGCACCATACTGCATAGGATCTCCTATACAAAGTTAAGATATGCAACAGTTTGCCTACGATCCCTGTTCAGAAATATATACTGACTATGGTTTGTCTGGGTGGGCATGTCACTGTGCCCTCCTACGTACGGTGACCTTGAGTAGACTAAGATCCATGGGATCCCTCCACTTAACGTCCCCGACATGCCGTGGATCTGTACCACGTATGTGTTTTGTATGTCTGATGTCCATTGTCTCATTGTGTCTTCTCCTACCCCCCCCCTCCCTCTTCTCTCTTCTTCTTTTCTCAGCCTTCTCTCTGGACCGTGCACTAGTGGACAGAAGCACCTTACCATTCTTTCCTCAAACCAGGCTGGGTGAGTAATTTATGATTTCCCGCACTACCTTTTCCCATGACTCTTAAGTTACTGAGCCTTAATGTGCAAGGGCTTAACTCCCCTAACAAGCGCACCCGAGCTTTCAGGTTCTTTAGATCCACACAGGCTAGTATTATATTTCTGCAGGAGACACACTTCTCTAGAACTTCCTGTCCCAAATATTTTAGCTCCCAATTCCCCACCATTTATATGGCCAATGATGATTCCTGTAAAAAAAAGGGAGTCCTTATAGGTTTCCGCAGATCAGTAATCTTTGTCTGTCAATCCGAGACCAGAGATCCATTGGGGCGTTATTTAATCCTCATGGGTTTGCTAGAGGATAAGGAGATCACCCTAGTGTCCTACTATATTCCCAATACGGGCCAGTTTGCCTTCTTCCGGGATCTTCTCGAAACAGTAGCCTTGTGCTCCACAGAAGCAATCATATTGTGTGGCGACTCGAATCTTGTCCTATATCCTCACCGGGATAAATCAAACGTTTCCCCCTCATCTTTGCACACAGCGAAAGCGTTCAGAGAATTAATCACATCCTACTCAATGGAAGATAGCTGGAGAGAAACTAATCCTCATAAGACCGACTACTCACACTATTCGAGCCCACATAAGGTGTTTTCCAGAATAGATCACATCTTCACAGACGCCTCCCTAACGCCACACATCCTTAACTCCCACCTCATCCCGGTGCCATGGTCTGACCACTCTGCCGTCTCTTTACTCCTTCCATCCTCACTCCCCAACACCAGAGCCACTTCGTGGACCCTCAACGACTCCCTACTGTCGGATCCCTCCACCAAGCTCCTGATCGAAACATATATATCAGACTACTTAACCCTCAACAAGACACCAGAGATTTCCCCAATCACCTTGTGGGAAGCACACAAACCTGTCATCAGGGGACAGCTGATTCAACTGTCCTCTAGACTGAAAAAAGAAAGACTCAAACAATTGACTGATCTAGAACTAGAATTCCATACCCGCTCACTCACCCGAGCCTTCAGGTTCTTTAGATCCACACACGCTAGTATTATATTTCTGCAGGAGACACACTTCTCTAGAACTTCCTGTCCCAAATATTTTAGCTCCCAATTCCCCACCATTTATATGGCCAATGATGATTCCTGTAAAAAAAAGGGAGTCCTTATAGGTTTCCGCAGATCAGTAATCTTTGTCTGTCAATCCGAGACCAGAGATCCATTGGGGCGTTATTTAATCCTCATGGGTTTGCTAGAGGATAAGGAGATCACCCTAGTGTCCTACTATATTCCCAATACGGGCCAGTTTGCCTTCTTCCGGGATCTTCTCGAAACAGTAGCCTTGTGCTCCACAGAAGCAATCATATTGTGTGGCGACTCGAATCTTGTCCTATATCCTCACCGGGATAAATCAAACGTTTCCCCCTCATCTTTGCACACAGCGAAAGCGTTCAGAGAATTAATCACATCCTACTCAATGGAAGATAGCTGGAGAGAAACTAATCCTCATAAGACCGACTACTCACACTATTCGAGCCCACATAAGGTGTTTTCCAGAATAGATCACATCTTCACAGACGCCTCCCTAACGCCACACATCCTTAACTCCCACCTCATCCCGGTGCCATGGTCTGACCACTCTGCCGTCTCTTTACTCCTTCCATCCTCACTCCCCAACACCAGAGCCACTTCGTGTTCGTTGAGCTAGAATTCCCCGACGTACGCTTTATCTTCCAAAACCCCAGGGGGGACTCGCAGTCCCACACCTGCTTAAATATTACCAAGCAGCGCAGATAGGCCAACTCTCCAAATGCCACACGAAGCAGGAGACCCCGGCTTGGGTGGCGCTGGAAGATGCGATGACACACCCCACAACGGTAGCTAATCTTCTTTGGCTATCCCCCAAGTGCCGCCCCCTCTTGCAAGATCCCGTCACCTCCCACTCCCTTAAATGATGGGATTCGGTAAAAATGTCATACAGTCTAGTCTCCCCACATAAACCTCTTATGTCTATACTGGGTAACCCATCCTTCCCCCCAGCTTTCAATAGCCCCTCTAACTTTAAAGAATGGTCTTCACGTAACCTTACCTCATGTTGGCAACTGTATACCGCCTCCTTACCGGAGCACTACTCACTGCCCAACAAAGAAATTTTTCGCTACCTTCAGATCAAACACTTTCTTACAACACTCGTCGACGGTCCTACCAGAGCCACTACACTCTCTCCATTCGAATGAGCCTGTTGTGAACACCCACATGGCCCGGGACTTATCTCACTTCTCTATACATCTCTACTCTCTCTTCCGGATGACCCTCCCCCTTCATACGTGACTAAATGGAATACTAATCTAGGAAATGTCATGGATGAGGAATCCTGGCAGCAGTCGTGGCAGAACACCAAATCCAGTTCGAGGTGTGCGAGTATGTTGGAAAAAAACTACAAAGTCCTCATGAGATGGTACCTGGTACCAGCCCGAGTGGCCACCTACAACTCTCAATGCTCACCGAATTGTTTCAGAGGATGCCCGGATCGAGGTACTTTTATACGCACGTGGTGGCAATGTCCAATAGTATCGAACTTCTGGGATGAGATATTCGTACTCATGAACTCGCTGGTCTCAGAGACGTTGACAAAGGACCCGGTATTTGCCCTACTGAATTGTAAACCGGAAGATATCCCTAATAAGATCTTTAAACTTTCCCTCCACATTCTCTCTTCTGCTAAAAGAGAGATTGCACTAAACTGGCTAACAAAATCACTAAATATTTCACATGTAATCACACATATTCACTGGATCATGGCCCAAGAAAAACGCACTGCACAACTTGAAGACTCCATGCACAAATTCGAGGTCATCTGGTCACCATGGATAGACAAATTCTTTAATTCTAACGCTGCCCGACGTCGCTGTCACATCTGATGCCCCCTCCTCGCAGCCTCTTGATTAATCGCCTCCTCCACCAAGAAACAGTCCAGAACTCTTTTCTTATTCTTCTCCTTCCTCTCTCTTTCTCTCCCATTGTCTCCATTGTTTGTTGTTGTGTTTCCCTTTGCTCCCCTATGTGTTGTTTGACTTATTGTTGCCTGTAGCAATACATTACCTTACACGGTGTTCAGCTTTGCTGCCCACCACTACATAAGGTTAACAGGAAGGATAGTTCTACCAACCTACACCAATGGAAATACGGTTACTCTTTGTTAAGAGATGAAACCTATTAGCCAGAGGCAAGCTAGACCTGTCCCGGTCAGTTATTTGAGGGACTGTATATTATAGTTACTGAGTTCCACATTGTAACCTATCCCTTAGTTTTATCATAGTCTTTTCAGACTACAATGTTATGTTTTTTGCACCTAGTGCTATATTGAATATGTTGACATCCCTGCCACAGGCAGTTTTGTATACTGTAACAAGTTAATGATTGTCTACTCTGTCAAATCTCAATAAACATTTATTTGAGAAAAAAAAACAAAAATCTGATGGTTTAATGTCACTTTAAGTACAATGGCCGGACGTGAAGTGGTTCAAGCAATAGGTCTACAGCTTCCTCTCAGCCTTACAAATTTGGGAGGCAGTCCAGAAGACACTACACCTATTTGTCACAGCAGCTACTGCTAATTTCATTGCTCTTCATTAAGTAAGGTCGTGGCTCTGTGAATTGTATTCTCAGAATAAGCTGAATCCAAGATAATATCTTGATGTAAAGATTGTCCTAAATCTGCATCCATATTAATCTTTTTTTAAAGTCTCTAGGTGGCAGGACTTGAAAGGGGAGAGTGAGAGACAAATTTGTTAGCTAGTCAGGCTCTCCTATTTTCCATTGTGCTGCCAGTCTAACACTGGGAGCTTGCCGACAGAAGTAGCCATAGTTTATCTGCAGTGGAAAAAAATAAAGCCGCATACTGACCTAGCTATGCTGACTGCCAGGATTGCCTAAATCACAAGGCTAGCTGAAAAAAAAATTCTTAACTGGAGTTCAGCTTTAACATGCTTTCATATTGTAGCTGTTTCATTACCTTACTTCTCCCAACACTAAAAGAAGTGCTACCAAGGTCATATTTTTCTCTAACTAAAAAGTTCACCATCTTTTGATATTCTTCATAAAAGTTCCTTGGTATGGCTTTCATACTTGTTTTCATTGTGAAGCTGAAATGGAGTCTTTTCTGAGACAGTTTTATAGCAACTCCAGTTATTTTCTTGACGTTTTCTCAGCAGGGTGCCAGGTTTTAGTTTGTACAATGATCTTGCCTGGCACCGAAGAATTCTCAGCTCTTTTATAGATCATATTGGAATGCTTTGTTATCAGGTAGAGAGGAGAGAAAGTTTGGGAAAATTATTTGTGCAGGTGATAAAATGACGATGATTGCTTCTTTTCAATGTAGAAGTTCAAAAGAGCAGCACACTTTTCTAAAGGGCATTTATAATAAAAATAACACTTAAGAAGTCTCACAGTACATCCTTTTAAGGTATTCTGTATTTGAGTTATTGTTAAAGGTTTACTCCAACACACCATTTTCAGATAGCAGCAAAACAAAATGCCCAATGTGCTAGGCACCCTATGTATCCTCTACTTACCTTTACTATTGCTTACATCTCTGACACAGCCCTTGTAAAGTCACAAGCACCTTGTAGTGTTGGCAATTGCACATGCCCCTGCCCCAATGTGACATCACTGTATTGTGGGGAGTCAAGTAGTGTGTCAAATACCCCTCTATACCTGAAAATACTGGGGATTTTAGAGTGGCATTATGGATTGGAGCTGTAGGGAAGGACAGTGAAGGTAAATACATGCATTAGAAGTTGCCTATTGCAGAGGAAGGCAGTGGGTTAAAATTCCACAGGGTAGTTTTACAGTGACAATAGTGTCAAAGTTCGAAAAACATAGACAGACACTATAAGAAAAGAAGACCACAGGTGAATAATAGTTCATCCTCCCAAAGCAAGAAGGTCAACTATATCACAGAGGGATGCCCCCTGTCCAAGAGTTGTTACATGCATGATAATTCAAAAATATGTAAATTTACTCCATGGTAGTTTCCATGGTAACATGGATGAAGATTATTTGAGATCACCCTCTAGCAGACATTAATATGAAGCACCATTAGGAGATCTCAGTACTGCAGTAGCAGCACAACAGCAAACATCAGCTGTTATTGATTTTGAATGTGAGCTTCACCATTAACTAAAAAACAAGTCCAGACAACAAGTATACTGTAGTAGTTGTGTGCCAGTTAAGGATGAAGTGAATTTCTGAGAAATTGATATCTCTGTAAAAATTATCAAAAGCAGAAATCTACTTTTTTAAATGTTTTTATTTAGAGGGTGGGTGTATTGTATTGGTGGGGCATTTTTTATTTTTCTATTTTGTCTTTATGTATTGTTGCTTACTTTTGTTTTACTTTTCTCACTGGCTTTTTTTCTTATTGTAAGAAATATGTAAAATAATTAGGCTGATAAGGTTTTTTTTGGAAGAATATGTCTAGTTAAAATGAACCCCTGTAACCCTCAGGATTAATGTTGTGCCCAATGCACCATTAAAAAACACTGAAAAAAGCTTTATTTACAGCTTCCTCACTGACTCTAATGCATTTCACCAAAATGGCAACATTTTAGGGAAATGAAAACTCTCAGTTTAACTCTAGTGCTAATTCATTATGGGAAATAAATGTACAGCAATAAAGTTAAAAAGATCATTCAATGTCACTTAGCTGATCGAACTAAATAGAAGTGGTAAATCAAAAATTCTCTATTTGATTGATCTCCATCAACGTTTACACTGCCAATTCAATTGGCCATGATGGAATTTTGTTGATCACTTCTGATTGATTAAACAAATATCTGAATGTGTGTTGGTTAAACAAAATTGCAATTTAGATTGGTTAAATTATCATTTTTAATGGATTATTTTCATTTATAAGTGATAGATCATATTTTTGATCCATCTGCTTAGGTGATCACAACGTGTGGAACAATACTGTTTGTTTTGCATTGTTCCATACTTATTCGATGATGAATCGATGCATTGTACGTAATGATGCAAGACTGTGACCAACGGACTGAGCACCATAAAGAATAGGCTTTGTGGCACCAGTCTCACAGAGAGGAGGAATCTTACAATAATGAGGGATGTGGCAGTGTGGAGATAGCCCCACTGCGAGAGTAGTCTTTCATTATTCCTGGAGTTCAGATTAAAAGATGTCATAAAAGCATTCCATTTAATTTAGGGTCAGACCCTAAATTCAATTTATTTGGTCTTTCAGGTTCCAGTAGAGAGATTTCTGCATCTGAGTTCTGCATACCGGACACAGCAACTACTAGAAGGAGTTCACTCTCCATGTTGGATTTGTAATTTATTCCAGGAATACAATATGGGTCAAGTCTTTGTTAAGACCTGATGACCACTGCTGCAGCGCTCTTTACCAATTGGAGGATGCTTTATGTACATGCTCTGGTGCTGAGATGCCCCAGGAACTTAAATGTTGGATTATCTTGACTAAAAAAGGAGTCAATTCCGAAGCAAGGGTAATCTAGAAAATGTGAAGCAGGTTAGGTAAGTAGCCATCTGTATAAGGACCACCTTACCGACTTGGAGAGAGGCAGCAGCAGACGCCCGGGGGGGTTATCTTCATTGCCACTGAGATGCCGTATGATGGATATACACACACCGTGCGAATGATGAGTGGCATCTGATGAAGTACCTCTGCGTTGTGTTGGTTCCCTAGACGTCCATTCCTCTATGGTCCCGGGTGAGAGAGGTGAACCCACCTGAGTCTGGTGGACTTTTCCATCTTGCTGAGTCTGCTTAGCCCTTGTTCTGAATCGATGCCTATCCTCAGTTTCAACAGTTGCTTTTATGCATTTTATTTACATGTGAATTGTTTTGTTGATTCTAATTCCCAAAAGATCCCCTGACTAAGCTTGAAAGAGCAAAACGCTTTGGGATAACTACCCACTACTCTTTGCACTGGACATACAGTATGTGCTTTCATCTATCTTTGAATACCTATGTTTAGCAAGTATATGCTATATTGGACATGTGTTTATTGTACATAGTTTCATTTTCAATAAGGGATTGAGGCAATTGTCTATTACATCGTTATGTGTTAGTTCTATGTGTTAACCATACATGTGGTAATCAGTGGATTTGTGCTTTTTTGTAACTGTGTTGTTCCTTCTTGCATATGGATCATGTTGTTGATCCTACTCTTTGTAATAAAATTATATTTTAACTCAATTAATCAATCATTAATTTCTGTCTCGCTTGAAACCCCATTTTTTTCTGCCTTTTCTATATGTACTTATTGAAGAGGGTCGAGGCCTTTCTTTATTTTGTTTTGCGAGTGCTTGTTGGGTCTGCTGTTGGGGTAGTATATCCATTTTTTTAAATAAATATGTATAAGGAACAAAAGCTTGAATCTATCCAGGTGTAGACATTACCAAAAGCTGAGAGATAGCATAGTCAGTAGGTGCTACTTAAGGTTGTTGCTGTGGGTAACCCAATTCAGATGTAAAAAATAGAACAAGGGGGAAAACACATCACAACATAGCTGAGGTCAGGACTTCAAATACTTAAACAGTTAAAAACATAGTTGAGATCACCTTAATGACACATGTTCTCACCGCTGCAAAGCAAACAATCGCGAAGGCCTGGCTGACCCCCTCTCTACGCTTCTCCGAGACAAAAGCTCGCTTACACACAGTATTTGTTTACGAGAAACTGACAGCTAAACTCCACAATACAATGCAAAAATTTGAAAGAGTTTGGGATCCTTGGATCCGGAAATGTCTTCCACCCCACTTCGACACTGACCTAATAACAGCGTAAACGAAGATGCTCCTTTAAACCACCCACTCATGCAACCTTTTACGGTTGACACCCCTCTGAACCTGAATCTTCTTTTCTTTCCCCCTACCCCCATCTTACCTCTACTCTCTCTCCCCTTCTGAATCTCTTAATCCTCCCTATCCTTCTCTCTTCCTCCTCTTCTCCTTCCATTCCGCCTCTCTGAATCCGAACATAGAAAAACTTCCCATCAAGAATCGGGTCAAAACATTCCTCCATTATTTTAGGTCTTAGGTCATTTATGCGCACTTATATATCCATCAAACATACATGGTTTTGTATAAACGTATATTTAATACATAAAGACTTGGTTACAATTAAAATGTCATTGACATGATACAATGTTACATTGAAATCAAGCTACCTCCTTTTGGTGCCCATACATGTGTACATATATATATAATTCATTAATAACATGGACTCCTTGAGTCCTGATTTCTGTAATAGTTGTATGATCCACTGATTCAATTCCTATGCTTCAAACTATGCGCACTTATATGAAGACCCGTTTACTCCAGACCCGTTGCTTATGACCTCATGCAATGCATATCTGAACTAACACCCTGATTTATATGTGTATTTTTCCATATCTTTCTTTTACGACTATGTACCAAAGATTGTGATTTAAAATGCTTAATTTCCTTATTCTAGTTAATTTGTACTATACGTATTCTGTACTTTTGAAAACCTTGAATAAAAATTATATTTAAAATAAAACAAACATAGTTGAGGCCAGTGCAGGTAGAGTGCTAGTGAAGTTAGCTCAAGCTTAGGTCAGCAACTGAAGTGCAAGGATGCATCCATAAGCCAACAAACTCTTTAATAGATAACTTGTAAGTATAACAAATTTCTCCTAAATTGAAAGCAGGACCAGTGAGGATGCACACTGACATTCATTGACACACAGGTGTGTAGAGCATCTATGTGCCCAGAAAGGGGACGCTGGACTAAATGTTTGGACTCTGATGGGAAGTCTGCAGAGTGGAATGACCTAGTGGTGGGACTCCAGGCAGACAATAGAGCAACTCTAAGCAGAGGGAGCTGAGTGAAAAGTATCCATAGAATAATGATAATAATATGTTTTAATTGTTTCATACACGGTAATAATCATGTTGTCTATTTTTGTCATGTCAGAATTAGTGTTGGTACCCGTGGGAGTTTTCTTTATATATACAGTATCTCACTAAAGTGAGTTCACCCCTCACATTTTTGTAAATATTTTATTATATCATTTCATGTGACGACACTGAAGAAATTACATTTTTGCTACAATGTAAAGTAGTGAGTGTACAGCTTGTATATCAGTGTACATTTGCTGTCCCCTCAAAATAACTCAACACACAGCCATTAATGTCTAAACCGCTGGCAACAAAACCGCTGGCATCCCAGTCTTCAATATTGAGATGGCCCACCCTTTGCAGCTATAACAGCTTCAACTCTTCTGGGAAGGCTGTCCACAAGGTTTAGGAGTGTGTCTATGGGAGTGTTTGACCATTCTTCCAGAAGCGCATTTGTGAGGTCAGGGACTGAGGTTGGACGAGAAGGCCTGGCTCGCAGTCTCTGCTCTAATTCATCCCAAAGGTGTTCTATCGGGTTGAGGTCAGGACTCTGTGCAGGTCAGTCAAGTTCCTCCACCCCAAACTCACTCATCCATCTATTTATGGACCTTATTTTGTGCACTCGTCCGCAGTCATGTTGGAACAGGAAGTGGCCATCCCCAAACTGTTCCCACAAAGTTGGGAGCATGAAATTGTCCAAAATGTATTGGTATACTGATGCCTTAAGAGTTCCCTTCACTGTAACTAAGGGGCCAAGTCAAATACCTGAGATACAACCCCAAGAGTTCCCTTCACTGTAACTAAGGGGCCAAGCCCAATAGCTGAGAAACAACCCCACACCATAACCCCCCCTCTACTAAACTTTACACTTGGAACTATGCAAGTACCGTTCTCCTGGCAATTGCCAAACCCCGACACGTCCATCGGATTGCCAGACAGAGAACCGTGATTCGTCACTCCAGAGAACACATCTCCACTTCTCTAGAGTCCAGTGGCAACGTGCTTAACACCACTGCATCCGACGCTTTGCATTGCACTTGGTGATGTAAGGCTTGGATGCAGCTGCTCGGTCATGGAAACCCATTCTATGAAGCTCTCTATGCACTCTTGTTATGTCAATCTGAAGGCCACACAAAGTTTGGAGGTCTGTAGCTATTGAATCTGCAGACAGTTGGTGACTTCTGTGCACTGTGCGCTTCAGCATGCGCTGAGCCCGCCCTGTCATTACACGTGGCCTACCACTTCGTGGCTGAGCTGCATATATAGCTAGTGGGCATATTGGCAGCCTCCACGTTCAGATAATAGGCCACATTTAGAGATCTAAACTGCTCTGTCACTTAACCATAGAAATGTTTTTGTTAACCCCACACTGCCAGCTCCCACTCAAACTGTAAGTTGCCAATAGAAACTACCTGCTTCTAGACCCTTCTGGCTCCTCAGGTGCGCTGGTGTATCTGACACTGAAGGTGGGAAGATGTGGTCCCAATGTGCCTGACGTTGCAGACTGGGAGGGGCGGGTCAGATGTGTCTAATGCTGCGGGCGGGGATGGGCCAGACAAATGTGTTGGACACTGCAGGTGGGATGGGGCAGTCACAATGTGCCCGACTCTGTAGGCTGGATGGGGTGGGCAAAATGCATCTGTGGGCAGGTAGAGGCGGCACAGTGCATTGGACACTGCAGACAGGGAGAGGCAGGCCAAATGTGTGGGATGCTTCAGCGTCCAATACATTTGGCACACTAACACAGCCGGATGGAGCGCGAGACAGGAAGTCGACCCGCAATCTACCAGCATTAGCTTTGGGTAGATCGCGATCGACCATATGGGCACTGCTGGATTAGAGAGATCTCCTATTACTTCTAGCTGGTTATGTGGGACAACAAGTAAAGGGAAATTCTCTTCTCTATCCATAACTCAAAAAAGAACAAAATTGTGCTTTACATACACTACTAAACTCTTACAATAATACTTTGTCTTGTAGAGTAATGTTAATAAATTAGCATTAGTTTATTTGTTAGAAAAAAAACGTTTTTCTTTGACTTGTGTTTTCCTTCCCTGTGCACATTCTGTAGACACCTTGTAGAAATGTCCTGTGTATGTATCCATGCTCCAGCAAGAGCTGAACAGTACAGTTTTTCTCGGGAGTGTAAAAGTCAGGGCGACAAAGCTGGAGCTGAACTGTGCAGGTGTTTTTTTTAAATCTTTTTAACATTACAAGAACATGTGCAAAAAAATATTTGTTTTAGAGTTTGGGATTTGATACACTGTAACCACCTTAATACTGCCATTTTGAAAAAAAACACTTTTTTTTTGAGTGCCATTGAAAAAAAAAAGCCCTGCAAAAGACACATATGGGCAGCAATTGCACCCATTATTGACTGTGATTTGAGGTGCCATAGGAGAGCTCGGATCACAGTCACAATGTACAGAGCCAGTCAGAGTGGATCCCCTTCATCCTTTTTTGAATATGTTGAATGTTTGTAAATGCAGGCAGTAAGGAGGATTGCAGGAGCAGGCGGGGGATTTAAGGTGTCACTGACCAAATAATTATGGGATTGTTCTTGGGGGTGTTTAAAGTGCCGTGGACCACCATTAATTGTAGGATTTTTTATGTGATGTGTTTTTCAATTGACACTGACCCCAATAGTTGTGGGATTGTTTTTTTTTTTTAAAGTAAAGAAATGAAAGGTAAATGTAAGCAATCTAAAATTGTTGTTGGTAAAAAAAGTTACTAATTACCACCAAAAAAAGCTTTATGTGTCCCCCAAAAAATATATCTAATGAATTTGGGTATAGTGTTTGTGTAAGTAATTGTGAGTCAAACTATCACACCACTAAAAGCTGAAAGCCAGGTAATGAAGGGGTATATATAGGCTAGTATGCAAGTGGTTAAAATTGCAAGGTATCTCAATTATGATATGGTAACAAGTAGGGATGCACCGATACTGATACCAGTATTGGTATCAGTTCTAATAGTAGGCATTTTCACAAGTACTTCACATTTTTATACACATGCGGCTGCCATAAAGTCCCACACTCGCTGGGGACCTCCCAGCAGCGTTATGGAGACCTTGCACGACCTGTATACAGCGCCAGCCAGCCGAACATCTCCTCCTCCTTCCCGCTGCCCGCACCTGCCCGCACAGCCTTGGTGAGACCTGACACATCACTAGGGTGACCCGCCCCTGCCCACACAGCCCTGGTGAGACCCGAAAGCAGACCCTGGTGAAACCCACACACAGCCCTGGTGAGACCCTGCACGCGGCCCTGGTGAGCAACACAGAATATGTAGTATAATGTATTGCTGGGATTTTTAGCTTGGAGTCAGTGGCAGAACTACCAGGGTCACATTGGTTAAAGCTGCGTCCATTCCCTGGCTCTCCACCACTTTCCTAAAATCATTAGTATTGTTTTAGAAAGACTGTCACATGACACTAAAAAAAGGTATTGGTAATTAGTATCGGTACTTGAGGAAAAGTATCGGTACTCGTACTCTGTCTTTAAAAAATGGTATCAGTGCATTGCTATTAACAAGCAGCAATATTTTATAAATGCCCACTGACTTGGTAGATACTATAAAAACCCAATAGTATATTAAAATCTGAAATACATATCTGCCTATTTCAACTGTTGAAATATCAAATTTGTCAAAAAAACCTAAAGTGACACTTTACATTGCTGCTCCCAAGGGTTTGTACTGTGATACCATTATATGATTGAAAAACTGTTATAACTACACTTCTTGCTGCTTTTCATTGTATTAAAAATTCCACATCAGCACTTTAATTTTGTTTAAGGAATAAAGAGCATAGCAAATGTATTCATAATGAGAAGAAGAATAATGACTGCTGACAAAACCAAACTCACTTTCCATTAGTATCAGCATCATCACAGTAATTAACACCGTTAACCATATTGGTTCAGTTATTAGGTTACTAGTAAAACTCTGTAACAGAATTATGTTACACTCTTCACAGTGGCATTAATGAATATACAATATATGTGTGCTGTATCCCTTCCGGCTGTATGTCCAAATCCATGAACTTCCAGGGAGACTTGTCTGCAGATGCCATCACACACGGGTGCATCCAGCTAGCAGAATTCGTCAGGCTTCTGACAAACTTCATAATGAGCAGCTTCCAGGAATAGCAAACATCCAGAACAACTGCAGATTATTTTATTGGGAATTGGCTAAGCTTTAAGCAGAAAAAAGCAAGCAGTCATGTATGTAGAGTTTGCATGCATGCTAATGAAGATGTATTTTTATGTTTGTCCAACTAAATCTGACAGATGCATTCAAATGAGAAAAAAACAAAAGTAATATTACTTATGAAGAATTTTAGTTTTAAAAATTTTTAAAATGTATTAGTCGCCTTGCTGTGTTTTTGTGATATGACCATCTGTCCAGGGAGCTGCTATGACTATATTGCTTTGGCTATGACTATAGTGTAGTACAGTGTAGTGTAGGGAAAGATAACTGGTGTCAGCTGCTTTATACAACAGTTTAGTGCTATATGCAGTACTCTGTACTAGGGATGTCCCGATGCCACTTTTTAAAGACCAAGTACAAGTACTGGCCCTCATGTACTTGCCGATACCAATTACCGATACTTTTTCTTAAAGGGACAGGTGACATTTAAAAAAAAAACATACAGACTAATACTTTTAGGCCAAATTCTTTACTATTATGAAGAAATGTAATTTAAAAGACCGTTTAAGAACAGCTTACCTTTGCACCACAATTCACACCTCACCTCTTCACCACCCAGCCACAGCTCATCTCTAAATCCCCGTCCACATCTCAGCACTTCTGCCCCCCCCCAACCCTCCCCTCACTCCAGCTCTCCTCTGTACCCACTTCCACAGATCATAGGGCCCGATTCCGATGCTAGCATTGGTATCGGGACATCCCTACTCTGTACTGTATATAGTACTATTGTCTGTGCTGTATATTCGTTGTCTTTCTTGTTTGTTTGTGTCAGTGGCATCGCTGGTGTTCCTCCTTCCGCATCGTAGGTGTTCCCTTTTTTTTTGCTTTTTTAATTTTTTTTTTTATAAGCATAATAAGCCATTGTAGTTTAGAGTGCATGAAGCATAACGTTCAATAAAGTATTGCACCCAAGCAACAATTTCCCATCCCACATTCTCTAATAAAATGTTATAATAAGCCCCACATCATGTCTGAAAGGCCAACAAGGAGACAGGTGTGTGACAGGTACATATAATTCAAATTTTGTACAGCAGGGCCCATTCCTGCGCTCATCAAGAGTTACTGTGAGGGGTTACAGTGTGGGGGCACCAACACCAAAGGCCCATTTTTTCCACACCTGTGTGACAGGTATATATAAATGTATAGCCTTTACAGGCAGTTTAAGGGGACCCTCAAGGGCTTTTTTTTATTGTTTCACTTCAAGCGATGTTAAAATCACTGCTCCTTTGAAAACTGTATTTTTTAAAGTGTTTTTCGCATTAATACATATCCTCCAGGACAGTACCCAACTCCCCATACCCTTTTTATGGCTTGCATATAAGCCTTCAAAATGGTGACACTTGATTTTTACGAGTTCTGGCTCCATAGACTTTTATGGAGTTTTAAGTTCTTGTAAGAACTTTTTCAATGTTCTAATGTTCTTGTTAGAACCGAACTCAGGTGTGTTCAGCCCATCACTAATAATGACATCTTTTAGCATTAAAAGAGTCGATGAGTTGCAGACTTGTTTTTCTTAAAGTGACTTCCCTAGACATGGAAAAACCCATGAAATTAGGACTTATATTAGGAGGAGATAAAGTATTGGTCTTGGAATACCCACTGAATAGTATCAGCTTTCACCCTGAGATTGATTGCCAGAATCTACCTGCAGAAATTGTAGTTTTGCAGTTGCAGTCAGAATAGGTGAAGATCATCACATGGTTATGGATAGCCATAGTAATTTGTCATTTTCTAATATGAGGAAACAGTAACTACAGTTAGCACCACATGCATGTTTAGGCACAGGTGTGTTTTGCACTCACTGCTGCATCATGGTACAAATGGCACCAGACCTAGTGAGAAGGTAACCTACAAGTCACGAGGCTCAGCGCATACACTATATGGCCAAACGATTGACCATCACACCTCTATAAGCTTGTTGGTCATCCCTATCTAAAACCATTGGCATTAGTATGTCCCAACCTTTCTGGGATTGCTTTCCTGGGATTGCCTGTTGAACTTTTTGGCCATTTAGTCAATGTTTTTAAGGTCAGTTACTCATGTTGGACAAGAAGACCTGGCTCACAATGGGAATTCAAATTCATCCAAAGTTTTTAAATAGTATTGAGGTCAGGGGCCTTTGTAGGCCAACCAACACCAATCTCATTAAACCATATCTTTATGGATATGGCTTTGTGTATCTGACACACTAATTTGGAGTGATGTCCACATACTTTTGACCATATAGTGCATGTGAAACTTTTTCAATGTTTTACATATGAAGAGTAGGTAGCTCCTGCCTTCAGCTGTCCTTGTAGAATAGGACCGGGATGATGACATGTATGAACTGTCATATAACACTTTACACACATATCTGTGTGTCAGAGTGAGAATAAATTACAGATTATTTGCCCTAACACTACATACGGTATATCTGGTCAAAATTAATAACATTAACAATCTATTTTCATAACTATTTTGCTAACAGCTAATTATCAGCCCTTCTGAAAACTGGAAGAAAAGATGTATAAAATGTTCAAGCTACAATAAGCTAGTAAAATATTCTGCATAAACAACCACATTAGTGATCTATGCACTCTGTCTGTGTGTTATATAAAAAGTCTCTGGAAAATAAATGACTGCGGAGCCTAGTTTCCAGTGAAATAAGCTCATTATAAGATGATTTGCATGCTTCCTTTGGTACGTTTAATGCCATGATGTATTTTATCCGACACCCTTCCAGCATATTATTAGGTTAATAATGTGTGCTACTCAGCAAATGGTATACAGAAAATTTACTTTTACCTTTAATAGAAAAAATATGAAAGAACAGCCAGGAGAAGATATGTGCAAAGCTGACATTTCAATTGCAAATTTGTTTTACAGTACTTTTAAATAATCTATTTAGTTAACCCAATGTATTAGTGATGACCTCATTCTCAGGTGGAAAGAAAATTATTGCTTTATTGTTCATCCCTTCATGTAGTTTTTTAAAGAACTTTTAAGATTTAATAGTTTCTTTTTTTTTTTTTGAATCTTTCATTCATCAGCTATTTTAAAGGGGTTGTGCACCAAGTGATATTTAGTTACACACAAAGCCAGCACCATCACAAGGTTTTTTTAGGACCTAGTGAAAATGCCAAAGTCCACTCCCACCCCCTTTCCATCTACTCCCTTGCACATATATTTTCACAGGTGCTCCCTTCCCTGCCACTGCCTTCCTTTGCATAACCATTGCATAGGGATATAAACAGTAAGTGTAGCTTTCCTACTTACAAGGGAAAGTTTTGCACTTACTTGTGTTCTTTTCCAGCCCAGCCTGCAGTTACCTATGCTAAGAGGGCTTATCTTCCTAAATCCAGAGATCTAGACTAGGCTGCAGCAAGCAATGTATGCTGAGATTGGCCATAGAGTTAGACAACTTATTGAAAGCTGGAGACGTTCCAGATTCAGTCATTGCTTAGAAAGTCAGAGATTGCATTTCTAACTTGCAGAAAAATCTCAAGCAGGACTGATCCTTTATTCATTTATAAGGAAGAGGAAAGGGTGAGCCCTATTTACTGTGAACCACAGTCAGCTTCGAGTGAGGATTCTGGAGTACAGGCAGATACATCATTTTCTGCCGATCATGTAGCAGCAAACAGCATCACTAAGCAGGTCCCAACATTTCAATATGTGTTATTACTTCAATAAACTTGAATGCTGATGAACTTAATTATTCCTAATGGTGATGGTCGGTGATGAACATGTTTTTTTCCAAGTTACTTAAGATGCTGCTCATGGGTCCTGCATTTAGACCTTTGTTTTCACCACATAAGTGCTATGACTTAGGGTTTTACAGCATCTACTAGTGGCTTTACTCTTTTCACAGATACAATAGAAAGAGAAAATGTTAAAAGAGAACTATAAGACAAGTGTTTTTCCCCATAGTTCTGTTTAGGGTCATGGGAGGACATATACTACCGTCCCCCCCATGACCCAAATATACTGTGAGTGCCGCAGCCGGGATGAATCCCGATATTACTGTCAAGATCCACCCAGCTGCGTGAGTGACAGCTGGCTCTGCCAATCTAGAGGCAGAGCCAGCTGTGCCCGTCCCCTCCCCCGCTTGTTCCTCCGCCCAGCACTGGAGGATCGGAGAGGGGGAATCCCATCGGGGGAACAGTGACTGACAGTCACCGCTTACTGCAGGGAGACGATTGAGAAGTGAGCAGATCGGTGCATGTTTCTGCTCACTTCCCGATCAATAGAGCCGACCTGTGACAGCTTCTTTGTCACAGGTCGGCTCTAAACTAGTGCAAATCACTCACCTCATAGATCTCCTTTAAATAGAGAAAGGACAGTCTAGCAATTGCTGTTCCTTTGAAGAAATTCCTTGGATCTCATCCTACATGCTTGCTTGGCCACATTAGACCATCTCATCACAATGAAAAAAATCTGAGGCACTGGGGCTGATTTACGAAGCCCAACACGCACACGCGCAGGCTGCGTGGGAGTTTTAACCCGCAAAAATGCATTTACCAAGCGAACACGCACATCATGGCGCGGTTTCACGCACGCATGGCGCGTTTTTATGTATTTACTTACGCGCGTGTCGTGTAATATGCGCCATCGGCTGCACGCCACTATAATAAAAAATTGCAAGTGCTAGAATCATTAACATTCCAGTAACAGTAGTGGAGTTTAAGGGCACTCCAGTATTTTTTGCTCATTGAGGCCCAGCTATAAAGGAGCAGGATTCCCCTCATGGGAGTAGGTTTGCCTGGTATGTTCTGCCATAATTGAACTGCTTTTTTTAGCCTTTTGGAGATGTTGACTTGCTCTCTAATGCTTCTAACCTCTAAGGCTCAAGCTGTGTCACATGGGAATTTTTCTAGGATGGGGCTCCATTTACAGCTGTGAACAGTTCAGATTTCAACAACTTCAGGCATGCAGGAAACCCAGGCACTTAAAGCCAAAAGCAATTTGTAGATAAGGAATCATTAAAAGGAATCAAAAATAAAAAGGTTTAAGACATTGTAAAATAAAGAAATAAATACAATGCATAAGCACATGGTTATTGTACAGTATAAAATGCTTTTATTTTCTGTGCTGAAAAAATAGAACTCAACCCATGTGGACCAAGAGTGTACCAGGTTCACCCTTCAGTGAAAGTGTATAAGATTCCCTTATTTGCTTCCTTTTTCTTTATAAAATATAAAGGTTCGTAATATATGTTCAATAAGTGCAAAAATAGTTATTAGCCTTGTTTAAAAGTAAGAGCTGTCCTGTGTCCTGTGCAGACTTCCTGTGGTGTTTCATGGACCTTTCAATAGCCCTATAAGTTCTTCTCTTGGGAATACAAATGAATTAGCCTTTCAGTTTTGGAGAATAGGAGCAGCTTAACAAACAGCAACTGGGAGGGCTGGCAACTCCCAGTCCTCAAAAAATACTGTTTCCCTGCCAGCTCCATGTCAGCACACAATGGGTTAATCCCATCCTCCTCCTCTTTAACAGGATCGTAACTCATAAATTTGGGCTTCCCAGAATCCCCACTGTTCCTCTTTTTTCCTCTTTCTGCAGGATTGGAGCCATTTGCCTACCTGTGGGAGTAAACCTCTCACTGTCCATCCCATCTGTGCCCTGGGGTGTTGTTACGCTGTGCCCATTCCAATGGCTTAGGGCTGCGTGATCCCGCTGCTGGTATCCGGGAAGACCGCTCCTGTACCAGGTACAAGGTCTGGGGTGTAATTTTCCTGGTCGCCGTTCGTCCTAAATTGGCGGTGCATTGCGAGGGCTTGTGTGTGGAACGCACAGAGACGCTGTGCGCTCCACGAATGGGCGTAAGTGCCGATGGGAGACCGGCGCATGCGCAGTTGCGGCGGTTTGACGCGGAGTGGGCGGGGCTTCCAGTTTTGGCGGAGGATTTAAAAATCTGTCATCTGCGGTTAGCTGCTGCTGCTGCTACTTGGAAGCTCCTTCGCTGTGTGCGCTGCTTTGCCCAGCTGATTCTGCCACGCTGCAAACAGGTATGCTCTCTCTCTAATTTGGGAGCCTTATGTCTTATTACTTGTAGTCCCTTAACAGGTACTCATGTATATTACGGTATGCCATTTGAAAAGTCAACCACTCATGAAGACCAGCATTCTAAAAGAAGGTAGGCGGCGGCTCCCAGCTTTTAGTAAAAAAAAAAAAAGTTTTTTCTTTTTTCTTTTTAATTTTGGGCTTTTTCTTCTGATGTTTTTTTCTGCTGTTGTCTGTCTTACCAGTCCATCCAGATCTTCTCGTGAACTCTCCCGCTCATCGCGACATGCTCGAAAATCCTCTTCTTCATCGATCAGGCACAGATCCCCGTCTGGGGAGGAGTCGCATTCCAGACATAGGGATAGACCTGAACCGGCTAACTCTGCCAGAGGTTTATCTCCAAAGGGCCTTCACGAAGGTGCTCCTGTCCCTGATCGCCTTCATACGCAGGAAAGGCATTCGTGTGTTCCACTACCTGGACGACGTCATCCTGCTGAATCAGAGTCGAGGAGGACTCCTTTCCCATCTGGCTTTAGTGCTCTCCACCTTCAAGACATTCGGATGGATCATAAACCGGGAGAAGAGCCATCTGGATCCCACTCAAGATCTGGTCTATCTGGGCGCAAGGGTGGATACGCGACTTGGCGTGGGTACGCTTCCACCAGAGAAGATTCTATCTGTCCAGGGCAGAATCCGACTTGCAATGGCTGCGAATGTCCTCTCTGCCTCGCAATGTTTCCACGTGGTGGGCACCATGGTGTCCACCATCCCCATGGTGAGATGGGCCCAATGGAACACCCGCCCTTTTCAGTTCGGGTTCCTGGCGCAATGGCAAACCGAGAATCTCAATCAGGGGATTCGACTTACACGGCCGATGAAGTCCTGTCTCGAATGGTGGCTCGAGGGGGTGAACCTACATTGATGTCATTCCCTCCATCCGATTCATTTCCTGGTGATTACCACGCATGTTAGCGAACACGGCTGGGGTGCCAGCAGTCTGGGTCATCTGGCTCAGGGTCGTTGGTCATTTTGTGCAAAGGGCATGGTTTCCAACGTCCTGGAACTGAGAGCAGCTTTTCAAGCTCTGATGGCGTTCGAAGATCAGATCCGTGACAGGTCGGTTCTCCTCAGGATGGACAACTCCACCGCAGTCGCCTATGTGAAAAGGCAAGGGGGGACCAGGAGTCGGAATCTCCTGGAGGAAGTGGCACCTATACTGAATTGGGCGCAAGTCAATCTTCTGCATTTGTCGGTTTACCACAATTTTCCTTTCCTGTCAGCTCCATGTCAGCACATGGATTCCCACCCATTTCGAAATCGTCTAGTTACGGAACAGTGGGGATTCTGGGAAGCCCAAATTTATGAGTTACGATCCTGTTAAAGAGGAGGAGGATGGGAGGATGGGATTAACCCATTGTGTGCTGACATGGAGCTGACAGGAAAGGAAAATTGCGGTAAGTATGAAGGTCAATTTTCCGGTGTGTTGTCTGCGCACAACAGAACTTAGGGGCTATGTGAATTTCTGGCACAACAAGAGGCATGTTTCTGTAATTAAAGGGATAAAAGATATGCTTGTATAGCAGAGATGTACTGCACATGTTTTTTGCCAAACACTTTAAAGCAACTGTGTTGCCAAACTTAAAGTGTCAGTAAAAGCTCTAGCTGTAAAGAAACAGTAAATTCTTACCTCTCCTGCTGCTCTCGCCAACAAATGCTGCTCCATTTAGGTTGGCAGGAGGAACCACTTAGTGCAGCAGGGTAAATGCAGCTTGACACCCTCAGATGTCTCTTTAATGAAGCAGCATTAATTGGTGCAGGTAGCAGGAGATATAAGTAATTATGTTCTTATTTACAGGAAAAGCTTGCTTATGGCACTTTAAGGTCACAATGCACACCTAGTACACCCACCTTTCACGCTATTAAACGCTACGCAGGTCCCAGCTAGGACCCGCAGTCAGAGGTCCCGTTATCATATCATGAGCAGTACAACAATGAGTGTCTGCAGCAACAGTAAAGCAAGGTGGAGGTTCCTTGTAAGTCTGGGACTGCATTTCTGCCAATGGAGTTGGAGATTTGGTCAGGATCAATGGTGTTCGCAATGCTGAGACATACAAGCAGATACTTATCCATCGTGCCATACCATCAGGGCGGAGTGTGATTGGCCCCAAATTAATTCTGCAGCAGGACAGCGACCCCAAACATACAGCCAATGTCATTAACCTCCCTGGCGGTATTCCCGAGTGTGGCTCGGGATTAATTTTCAGTACCAAAAGCGGTAACCCCAAGCCACACTCAGGATTGCGCAAAAGTGTCACTTACCTTGTCCCTGCGGTGTCCTCTGCTGTGTGCGCCCGGCCGATGCCGGCATCCGGCTTTCAGTTTCGTTTTCGGGCGTCACAGCGGGGGGATGAGCCAGCAGGAAATTCAAAAGTGCAAACATGACATTTACACAGAATACACAGAATACAATGTAATCTGCTATAATTACATATATTTATCAAACTATTTCATTTCATTTTGTCCCTAGAGCTTTGTCCAGTGCCCTGCCTGCACTTTTACTGTTGTTTCCGCCATGAAACTTGAGAACATCCATGGCATCCAAAAAGCGTCCCTTTAGGTCAAAAGTGGTTTTAGACCAGGTAGAAAACAGCGATAGTAAATTAGAATCACTTGCAGAATTGAGTGATAGTGATTCGTTGGGAAATTCGTCATCAGACACAAAAGTGACGACAGCGACGATTCTGCGACCGAGCTCAGTGATGTGCGAACTTGGTACTCTATTGACTGTGGTACGGATCAGGCAGCGCCCCCAGAATTCCCATTTCTGGACCATTTTTTAAATTATTATATGATAATTTTTTATAATTATTTATTATATTATCATTTCTTATAATTATTTATAATTATCATTTATTATTTCGTGTTTAAAACTTTATCATATCCGGGATGTCTACTGGACTCTTGTTTGGACAGATTTAGGTGAGTTATTTCTAAGATTTACTAAGAATTACAGGTCTACAATATAAATAACAAATTTCCATGAAAAACAATGTACTGCTTTGGCATGCTAAAATCCTGCATAATCATACCGCCAGGGAAATTAAGAACTATCTTCAGTGTAAAAAAGAATAAGTAGCCCTGGAAGTGATGGTTTGGCCCCCACAGAGCCCTGATCTCATCATGGAGTCTGTCTGGGATTACATGAAGAGACGGAAGGATTTGAGGCAGCTGACATCCACAAAAGATCTGTCCTTAGTTTTCCAAGATGTTTGGAATTTTTGCCGAGTTCCTTCAAAAACGATGTGCAAGTGTACTCAGGAGCATTTATGCTGTTTTAAAGATAAAGGGTGGTCATACGAAATATTATTTTGATTTGAATTTCTCTTCTGTTCATTTACTTTCCATTTTGTTAATTGATAAAAATAAACTATATTAACTGTTTTATTTCCACAAGCATTCTTACTTTACAGCATTTTTTCACACCTGCCTAAAACTTGTGCACAGTACTGTAGATGACAGGCTTTTCCTGGCATGTTCCCTGTAATGTTAACCACTGAACACTGCAAGTGGAATGTTTTTTCCCCCAAAATATTTAATAAAAAAAATGAATACCTCTTACTCTACTTGACCCCTAGTTAATTCTATTCTAATCTCCTTCCTGTCCCTTGTCTCCTAAATGTATGTATTTATTTATTTATATTACTAAAACTTCTTGTTAATTTTCTTTATTCATTTTTGTAGCATCAAAAATAAAAACACATTTAAAAAATGTTTTCATGTATGAATAACTTCAACATGCATTGTACAAAAAGAATTATAGGGTTGTGATACATAGGACAAATCACATAATGAAACTGGTACATTGGGTGCATAGTAACTCTAGATGGTTTAAACATAGCACTAGTCAAACTGAAGAAAAACTCTTTTTTTTATCAATTGAAATATCTTGTAAAAAAACCCCAAAAAGATAGCCAAAGAGAGAACATTTGTCCTCCTAAAAAAGCAAAAGCAATATGCTTATTATAACAGTAGTATATCAAATGTCTAAGTTATTGAAACATCATTGAAATAATGAGTGTGCAGCGCTGTAGGTGTTTTATGTGTTACACATCTATTAACGTGCTAAAATCCCTACAATGGGTAAAGTGTAATCCCTTTTTCAGGGATATATAAATATGAAAAAATAGTTTTTAAACAAATAAAAATACAAACAATATTAGGTGATCCTAGTGTCTTCACATAGCAATATCCTTAATTATTAAAAGGAAACAAGTGCCTCATAAAATCCGCTGTGTAGCTATATAACAGCCAACTTAATCAAATCCTATACAATAGTCAGTGATAATTCATCAAAATAAAGTTCATCAAAATAAAGTTCAATTGTGATGATAATGTGGAAAATCCAAAGTAGAAAAAAATTAAAAAATGAAGCCCAGACAGAAATATTTCAACACCACTGTGCAAGTGTCCCCGAATCCCCCTCTGGGGTGCGCACTTAATCATAATAAATATAACCTCTCCTTTACTAACAACATCAGTACCACCAATATCCAATTCCTCGACTTGGATATATCTATACAAGGAGACTATTTTGTCACAAAAACCTTTTTTAAGCCAACTGACAGGAATGGATTTATTCCTGTCTCTAGTTGTCATCATCCGATGTGGCTAAAGGGAATCCCCAAGGGCCAATTTACCAGATTAAGACGAAACTGCACAAAGTAGGAAGATTTTTATGCACAATCAGAACTTTTGGTAAAAAATTTTTTTAAAGAAAAAGGATATGACGGTAATAAGTTGGGAAAAATACAAACAGAAGTGCAAAATAAGGATAGGTCAAAACTTCTGGAACCATCCACACGATCTAAAACCCCACCACCTCTTTTATTCATTACAAACTTCTCAGCCCAATACAAACAGGTTGAAAATATTTTGAACAAACATTGGCATATATTAAAAAGAGATCGCACTTTGGGTTCTATTCTCCCTAACCAACCTAAAGTAGTTTACAGACAGGCACCCAATCTCAGGAACATACTGGCTAAGAATATATTCAATCCACCAAAGGAAAAAATTACTCTTTTTAACGGCATAGGTATTGAAACATCATTACCTAACAGCTGAAATGTAGAAATAGCTAAGCCCATACGAGGCATGTGACTGTGAAAAGCAAAATGCACATCTGTGAGAATCCCTGATGTCTGAAGACATTGGGGGTGATTTACTAACCTAAACACACGCACGCACCGGGTGCGTGTGATTTTTCACACAGCAAAACGTATTTATCAACCAAAAAGTCTCTAAAAGCATATTTCCACTAATGCTGCTTCACAGTTTAGACAAAAATGGTTAGCTCATGCATTTACATTCCTGCATTCATCAATGCAAGCAACATAACATAGAGCTAATTTACACAACATCACCTTGCAATTCATGCAGGGCTTTGCACAACACACCTGCTAGGTGTGTACACACTACAAAGGTGTTTAGATTCCACCCATAGATCATGCTGGGAGGGAACACACTACAGAGGTGTATACATGTTCGTGGTGTGTTTATAAGGTTAGTAAATCAACCCCATTCTCTCCATGCTTTAGCTAAACTTGTATAGGGCAGTTTGTAAATCTATTTCTCAAGCAATGACATAAGTGCATCACATCATTAATCTATTCTGGCTGCTTGCACTGATGTCATTTGAGTTGATTTGTAAATAGAGATTATGTAATTAATTTTTAAATTATGTTAAGTAAATAAAGTGAAGCTGTGTTCACTTTGAATACTCACTTGTACAGGGCAGTTTTAACAAAATCATTGCGTAAAATTGGATGATTTAAACACAGCTTCACTTTATTCACTAAAGTAAGTGAACATTCATTTTGCAAAGTAAACTTTTTCTACTCCTTCACCCTGTTGAATGAAATGCTATGTGGTGTGGGTTCTTTTATTGTTCTCAGTCTTTGTATGCAGGTACAATGTAGATGCAGACAAGCTGAGTGTAAGTGAGTACTGGCCAGGCCGTGAGACAGCTCATAAAGCAAAAGAAAAATACAGAGTTAATATGTCATATTGGCAAATTTGCTTTGTATCCCCACATGTAGGGTTAAAGTACAATTATCATTTAGGTTCACACCTCAGTATCAGTGTTTTTAGACTTTTTTCATGGTTTATTAAACATTTGTGAGTGTTTTGGTTGCATCAATGTGTGTTTTGATGCATTTTAATGTGTTTTTGCAAGCATGTTTACAAAGAGTAGAAGAACAGCTTCTTTTGTGAAAAATTCACAACAATTGCAAAATGTATGTCAATGGGGATAAAAATGCTGAATTCTGCCAAAAAGTAGCTCATGTACTACATCCAGTGACAGGAGTTTGGCTACAAGGGACAGAACGTTCAGATGTGAACAAGGGCCATTGAAATCAATGGAAATCCTCTGTATGTTGTAGTGCTAAGACCTTTCAGTTACAAAATGCCTAGGTGTGAATGGAGCCTCAAAACTAAATTACACTGAATACTAGTTGCGTCTAAATAGTGCACAAATTTGAATGTTATCTCTTGTGTGTACCCATTCATGGTCATCTGCACTATAGCTAAGCAGATCAGAAGCACAAAAAAGGCCTCTTCGTAAGCAGTCCTAGCTCTGATCTTGCATGCGCTGTGCAGACAAGCAATAGGTAAATGATGTGATGAGCAAATACTTTGTGGGTGTGTCAGGTTCTAAATTCTGTAATAGCTATTCTAACTTTCATACATTGTGTTCAGTGAGAACACTGGGATATTTCTAATGAGTTGCTGAAACATGATTTCTAATTAGGTGCTGGAATATGGTTTCCAATTAGCTGCTCTTGGTTACAGCACTCATTCATGTTAAAGTTCAACTACAGACAGGAACCCCCTTCATTAATCTTTACCTCCTCCATCCCCACGAATTAAAAATAAAACTAGACTAAAAGTAGCCCCACATATTTATCTGACTCTGTAGTCATGTGACATGCCAGGCCCTGAGTCTTCTCTTTTCTGGACTGCTGGATGAGAGGGTCTTTTTTTGGTCCTCACATTGATGCCCTGAGTCTTCTCTTTTCTGGACTGCAGGATGAGAGGGTCTTTTTTTGGTCCCCACATTGATGCCTGGTGACGTGAACAGTTCCCATTGAATCCTCACAGGGTCTGATTGATTTCTGTTGATTACAACACTCTTCCATTTTAAGGTCGAAATCCTGCAAGAAACCTCCTTCTGTAAACGTTTTCTCACCCGGCCCTCCACTAGCTAATAATCCCAGTAATTAAAAAATAAAAAAAGCAAACTGAATGGTCCAAATACTTTCCTGAATCTGTGGTCATGTGACTTGCTGTATCCCACATCCCCTTACTTCTGGACTGGAGAGTAAGAGAGTTCTTTATTGGGTACTCACGTTGTTGCTGTTGATGTTGACACACATCCCATTGGGTCCATCATAGGAGCCTCACAGTGTCTTGAAGATTCTAGGTGTAAAAATGTCATATAAGGGACTGGACTGTAGTGGTGGGTCAGACTCAGTTGAGTTTTAAATGTGCTAGATTTGTTTTTTCTTTAGTGATGTGGGGGGGAGTTAAGGTTTGCCCTGCAATTGGCTTTCATCAAGGGTTTGCTTTCTATATTGCACGCATTTACAGCATTACAGCATTTCATTACAACAGACTGAATTACAATCTAATTAGACTGTACCTCCATGAATATTTGAAAATATCCTTATAAGAGTTTCCTTGAATTTCCTTCCTATTTGTAGTCAAGTAATAAATTGCATTACGCTTGCTATAGAACTGCTTATCTCGATGGGATCTATAGCTGTGACAATGTTATAAAATGCTGTAAAAAGGACGATTTGATTTCATTTAAAATTATGATTTGAAAATTTTCTGGAAGTGCAATCACATCTGCCTCATTTTAACCTGCCGTTATGTTCATTCGTTTTTTTTAAGCCAAATAAATAAAACAGGCTGTGTCTTCCGCACTGATTAATATGTCAGAACATGTGTGTATTTTTATTGCTGCATATAAATAATATGTTCTGCATCTTTACATTAATAAAAAGGCATTCAATAAAATGCGGTTATGATGACCATTTTTCAGGATGAAAGATGGCCCTGAATTAGCAGCAGATTGGTTCAAAATGAATAGTTTTTCTTTTCTAGTTCAAAATAGCAAAAGTAATTTTAGGTGATCATTTTAATAGCTAACTATACTGAACATCACTGAAAGCTTTCAAGGCACAAGGACCCTTCGTCCTGGTAGATTTAGATGAAAAGGAGCTTTATGCCTTGAAGGCTTACAATTAGTTACACTGCGGCAAGCCATTTCCTTAAAATTTCTTTGGCTGCTTTGAACATTTTAAGGAGGGCTATTCTTAATCAGGAAACATGCAAGAAGTAATGATGATGTGCAAAGGGCAGGATCCCGGAGCAGCCAGTCAAATTCCACATGAGTCAAATCAGTTGAGTTAGGAGTGAGCTGCTCATTGGTTGCTTGGGGGTTACTGCATTTTGCACATGCCTGCATATAACAGGTTTACATAGTAAAGCAATGCAAAAGCAAATGTGATATCCAAATTGCCATAACATGTAGCAACCGGGGGTTACTGAAGGCAGATGGCTGAATAAGCCAATATATGTAATTATATAGAGGTACTGTATGGTCATCTCATACACCAAAAAGGGTAATTACTATTCAGTTAATTTTTTCATGAGGTCAACATAACTTTGTTTGCTACCAGCATCTATTTGAAATAAGTAAGAAAAAAAATAACTTATTAGATGGCTGGGCGTTAGCGTTAAAATTCATCTCCAGACACAATATACACTATATTGCCATAAGTATTGGGACACCTCTCCAAATCGTTGGATTCAGGTGTTCCGTGAAATTTCCTTGCTACTAAATATTCCACAGCAACTCAGCCACAAAGTGGTAGGCCACGTAAAATGACAGAGCGGGGTCAGCGCATGCTGAAGCGCACAGTGTGCAGAAGTCGCCAACTGTCTGCAGAGTCAATAGCTACAGACCTCCAAACTTTACATAGCCTTCAGGTTGGCACAACAACAGTGTGTAGAGAGCTTCATGGAATGGGTTTCCATGGCCGAGCAGCTGCATCCAAGCCTTACATCAACAAGTACAATGCAAAGCGTCGGATGCAGTGGTGTAAAGCAAGCCACCACAGGAGTCTATGTGGAGACATGTTCTCTAGAGTGATGAAGCACGCTTCTCTGTCCGGCAATCCGATGGGCGTGCCTGGATTTGGTAGTTGCCTGGAGAATGGTACTTGCCTGACTGCATTGTGCCAAGTGTATAGTTTGGTGGAGGGGGAATTATGGTGTGGGGTTGTTTTTCAGGGGTTGGGCTTGGCCCCTTGGCCCCTTAGTTCCAATGAAGGGAACTCTTAAGGCATCAGCATACCTAGACATTTTGGACAGTTTCATGCTCCCAACTTTGTGGGAACAGTTTGGGGATGGCCCCTTCCTGTCCCAACATGACTGCAGACCAGTACACAAAGTATGGTCCATAAAGACATGGATGAGCAAGTTTGGGGTGGAGGAACTTGACTGGCTTGCACAGAGTCCTGACCTCAACCCGATAGAACACTTTGGGATGAATTAGAGTGGAGACTGCGTGCCAGGCCTTCTTGTCCAACATCAGTACCTGACCTCACAAATGCGCTTCTGGAAGAATGGTCAAACATTCCCATAGACACACTCCGAAACCTTGTGGACAGCCTTTGACTTTTGCTATTTTAAACTAGAAAAGATAAACATAAATAAACATAAATTGTTAGTAGGTTATACACCGCAATCTAATCAGCTTTGCTATTAGCAAATAAAAATGAAACACTTGAGTTCTTCTTTAGGTCAGTTTTAGTGTTTCTATCATTTATATCTATCTATTTTGTGTTATGGCAGTTTTGTAATCATCTAACAAGTGCTTCCTAGTATTTCTTTACTATTTATCGTCTACTGGAATCTTGATGCCATCTAACCAATGTTAATGATCATCTCCAGTGAGTGAAAAGCACTCACCTCATAGTTCTCCTTTAAAGTCTAAGGACAATGAATTATGTTGTTAAATTCTGGCCATTAGATAGTTACATAGTTTGTCAGGTTGAAAAAAGACACAAGTTCATCGAGTTCAACCTATAGAGATGAGAGAAGAGGAAAGAAAACAGAAAAAAAAACCTAAAGCAGAACGCTATGTTCACAGTTATCCAGTGTTGATTCAGAGTAAGGCAAAAAACCCACTATCAAGCATTATTAGAGATAATAGGCAAGCTACAGTCAAAGAAGGCATGGGAATTTGGGCACTGTCACGGGGGACATATACCATGCAAAAATGTTGTTTTTTTTTTATTACTGTTCAGTGGAAGATGTTTTTTACTTGGGGTTTCAATGGGCAACGTGGAAAATACACAAATCCTTTACACAACATGCATAGGGGATGCCTTAAAGACGTACATGTTGTTATGGAACAATATGATTTTCATGGACAGTCTCTGCCAGCACATATTTGGCTGTGGAATCCATTTTCTTTCTTAATCAATAGCTTGACTTACATACAGCAGCAGAATCCCAATCTAATTAATTTCAGTTAAAAAAAAGCTCTTTTTTTTAACTTAGCTTTAGCAACGACACATGCTTTTTCATATGCCTGCTTTGACTGGGAGATAGGAATTGCCTAACCCTAGCTCACTTTGACTCACTGATGCAAAACTGTCCTGCTGCGGCCACTTTCTGTCAACCCCTTACTAAGAAGTAGGGTTGCACAGATACCAAGTACAGTACTCGGTGCAAGTACGAGTACATGTACCGATACTTTTGAGCTCCAAGACTACACTAGAGAAAAATGCAAAAGTTAGGAGGCAGCTGTCATGTGTAAGGAGCACACGGAGCTCCTGGGATTTCTACATCTCTGTTTTAATGTACGATTTTGTTTTTATAAATATAAATAAAGTGATGCACAGATACCAGTTTTGCGAGTACGAGTACTGGTACTTGCAGAGTACTTACAAGTACGAGTACTGATACATTTTTGTTTATTGTCATGTGACAGTTTTTCTAAAACAATACAGACTAATGATTTCAGGACAGTGGTGGAGTGCCCAAGCCAGGTCCCAGCTGTAACCGCTGCAACCCTGGTAGTTCTCATGAAAATGCCAAGTATCTGCACTGGTACTCAAAAAGTATCTGTGCATCCCTACAAGTTAATGCAACAAGTGATAATTGGCCATATATACGGTTAACTCTAAACTGATCACCTGTAAAAGCTATTAAAGTGTTGACTATTGACTATTTTGGGTACTATAGTTTTTCTCCATTTCAAATACACACACAATTTTGAAGCTAAATATGTTTGTTATCTATCTATTTTATCGTTTATGTTTTACCAAAAGAATAGGTATTATATTGTGTTTATGTGCACTACTATACATTTAAAAGCATTTTGTACTCAAAATTTTCGTTTGATAAACAATATTTAATACAATTATGAATGCATTTAAAGAAAAACTTAGATTGTTAGTATTATAGAAGAAACCTTGACTGCTCTATGTTTTGTCTTGTGCCTTGAATATAAGTTCATTAGTTATAAACAGTATATTGCACACACAGGCATTGAATAATCAATTACTTATTCTATTGTCTACCTAACATAACATGTGATATATTAGAGTAGTAATTATACTTTACCACTTTTGCATTCATTCAATCTACTGCATTTAAAGCAACCTTTCATAAGAGAAATACTGTACGAGGTCTGCCATTGCTGACCTGCTTCTGGAAATGCTAGTTGTCTGGCTGGTATGCTGACCCTCAGATGACAATAGTTTTTGAGCCACCAACTCAAGCAAGGCAGAGAAAAGAAAGCCAGAGAAATTCAGTTGCTTTCTTGATCCTATCAAAATTTCCACCTGTGACTGCTTTTCATATGATTAAGATTTCTATTAAAATGAGACCTTTTTGTCTGTTAGTATTGTAACTAGGGATGCACCGATATATCGGCCGCCGAAACATATCGGCCGAAAATGCCACTTTTGGCATAATGCCGAAAGTGCAATTTTCTGGCCGATACAGCGGTGCATCCGTGATTTCTTTCCTCCCCGCTGGGCGCTGTTCTGTGTCCCAGCAGGGAGGAGAGAAACTGTCACAGGCGGTCGAGTGCTGGGGGAGGAAAGCGCTGTGAGCGGCCGGCATCTCTCCTCCCACACCGCTCAGCCTCCTGTCACAGATCGGCAGAGCGGTGTGTGGGCAGAAACAGCCCGCGCTATCACAGGAGGCTGAGCTCTCCTCCCTGCACTGCTCGCTCAGCCTCCTGTGACACCATGTCAGGAAGGAGAGCCAATGCAAACACTCAGAGATCAGTGATCGCTGAGTGTTTGTACATAATTGAGAACATAGTATGGTTACTATATCCTCAATTATGAAAGAATGGGAAGTGATCTACATCACTTCCTGTTCATTCATGATTGTGGTTATAGTAAACATAATCTGTCTTCATGTTATGAATCAACAGGAACACTCAATATAGGATTCCTGTTCATTTATAACTGGGGCTGCAGAAAAAGAGATTGATGACTCTGTGTCCCCAATTTTTTTTCTATTTTAAAAGGGAAATATCGGGGGTTCCCTAAAAGTAAAAAATAAAAATATTTAATAAAAATAAATAAATAAAAATAAATAAATATACAAAAATTCAAAAGTTTATAAAAAGTAAATAAAAATAAAATATTGAAAACAAATTGAAAAAGTTCAAATAAAAACATTCTGGGTTTTGGTTTCGGCCTGACATTTTTTTACATTTCGGTTTTGAAATTTTCATTTCGGTGCACCTCTAATTCTAACCTACATCTTTTAACCATCATAAATCCTAAATTTTGGTAATTAGGCATTGCATACTCAGGTTTACAGCATGAACACGATCAAATCCTACTATTCTTCACAGGGAAAGGTTGCATGCTCCCCACCTTCTTGGGATTCATAGACACTTTTGCTGAATTCCATTTTACAGCCAACCAGGTTTAAAAACTGATGGGGCTCTTGGAATGTTCCATTAGTTGCAACTCATTAGCGTTTTGAGATATCTAATAATTAAAGGGTAACTCTACTTTGTTTAAACTGACTTGTTACTTTACTATAAACTGTATGTTTTTTGGTAGTAACAATAGCTTTCTAGTTCAATATGCAGCCATCTGTAATTTCATAAAACTAGCAAACATCTCTTTTTGTTATGGGGGATTGTGTATACTGACATAGAGAACATCCACATATATATAATTTGCTTCTTATATGATCGGCTCACTGATGTTCCAAACTGTTTTTTTTTCTATTACTACAGCATTAGGTCCAACTCAACACCCAAGAAATGGCTATGGGAAGTAGAAATTGAGTGAAATCCATCTGTATCATTACAAATGGCAGTAGGTAGGACTCTCCAATGATGTTTGCTGAATGTAATGCCTGAAAGAAAAGAAATGTATGTAACTGGCCAGAAATAATTGTTTACAGTTATATTAAAGTCAAAAGGTTTTTAAGCTATTTTAAATGCTGATTAAATCACTTAGAATGGATGCTGCTCCTTGATGTTTAAAAGTTTTAGTTTCCAGCAAAATCAGCTGGTCCCCTAAGCACTGGTCCTGATATCCTGTTTTAGGGTGGCTCCTTTTCCTTACAGGGGCCAATGGAGCTACCCATGTGTGGGCTAGTAAGCTGCGTGTGTCTCCACACACACACAAACACAGCAAGACAAGCAACTGCTCCCCTACTCCTTCCTGCTACCTCCTTCATTCTTCCTCTTCCCTTCTTCAAGCTAGTAGATGGACAGTTGCTGAAGTCTGCTCTGTGCCTTGTGATCTTGTACTGGACAAAAAGTTCAGGGAAGCTGAGCTGACAGAGCTGGAGCCAACTGTTTGGAAACATGATGACTATAATTGCTTGGCAAAAAAAATAGAAATACATTGCTGGACAATGTATATTTGTTTAATCTTGATTCATTATTGACAAAAAAGGTCTGAGAGATTAATACTACTTTAAAGTGTTATTAAACCTTATTTTTTTTTTTTATTATTAGGAGACTGCATTTATATAGAAATAATTTTTATTTTTTTTAAATCCTTCAGATCCTTGTTTTCTAGTGGGTCCCCGCAGCCCCCCCTCCCCGCCCCTCGTACAGGTGAATCCAACAGCTAATCGGCAGTTGTGGAGGCACCCGTACGTGCTCATTCATGGCCATGCCCACAGTGGCTGTGTGCATCCATAGACACACACAGCCCTGCTGCAGGCCACGCCCCTCTTCCCCGCCCAGCAGTTTGACTGACAGCAGAAGGAGCCTATGGCTCCTCTGACCTCAGTATTCTCCCCCAGAACCAGGAAGTTTGGGGCAGAGGATCACTGCAGGGAAAGAAAAGTGGGGAGAGATGGTCTGGGGAGTCTAACAGGTACTGGGCTTTTTTTTACCTTAATGCAGGGAATGCATTAAGGTAAAAAATGCCCAGCCTTTAGTAATACTTTAAATACTCGTGTATCAATTATCAAGCTTTAAATTGTTTTATTATTATCTTTCCCTTTTTGACAATATTGTTAAACTGTCAATCCCTAAAATTCTATGTTTTCAAAAATAAAAAGCATGATGAACTTACCAACTTGTCCATCATCATCCATCATCCTGCTATACCTAGGTGTACCAGTGAGAATTCACATATGTATGCACACAAGAATGTCAATATAAGCCCAGCAAGTGCCTGGGGATCCGTACAAATAGCCTCATTATCTGCTGTCTTCTTCTATGAAAAATGCAGTATTTCTTCTTGTTGGTAAATGCTTGGATTTCCATAGCTACTATTTGCTGACCTTGTTTACCGTTTGACCTGCAAACCCTTGCTACCTATACTGAATCCTCACCCTACTGACCTTTCTCTTGAATTGGGATTTGAATGAACACTTGCCTGTTTATAAATTCTTAGTGTTCTAAAAGCTGCTTGTGGTATGTTGCCAGTTTTCATCACAGTTACATGTTATTGACGTTGGGGAAACCAGACATCATTATGCATATTAATACAAAGGAGCAGGGGTTACTGTGTGTGAACACAGCAATCCAAAAGGCTACATTATCTGAGCCTGGAAAAAAATCAAAACGAATAGATTCATGAAGCTGACATGAGAGATGCAGTTGATAAAACATAGCAAAATTGGCAGCAGGTGTGACTTATGTAATAAGTAGCGGTTAGGGTGAAATTGTCTAGTAATATTCTCTGTTTTGAGTATGCATACACTATTACATGCCTATCTGAACAGGTGAAGTCAAGAAAATATTTAGATATGTGATATTTCATCAACTACCATTTTGTCAGTCCTAATTTTAGCAGTAAGCTGATAATACTGACAAAGTTCAGGAAGATGTAAGATGCCTAAAGCCTATGTCTGGGCAATTAACCACCTCAGGGCTGGCCGTTGAAAAAAAAAGGCCGGCCGAGAGGTCTTTAGACGTCCGCTCAGCCACGCCCACCTGCGCGTGCCGACCTGCGAGCGGGAAACATCGGCGATTTAAAAACAGGCACTGATGCCTGTTAACATACGAGCAATCCACCGGCTAAAGAGCCGGCGGATCGCTTGTATGAGCTGCCGGCCCGTGTCCTGCCACATCTTTTGCTATCACATAGAGGGGTTTCTTAGCCCCCTGTGATAGCAATAAAGTTAAGTGGAAAAAAATACAAATAGGGAAAAAATTAAAGTTTCCAAAATAAAATGCAAGTCACAGATAAAAAAGAATAAAATAAAAAACTTTTAAAAGCCCCCACCCATACATTCACGCATGCAAACATGCATCAGGTGCGCATACCTGCGAAAACGATGATTGCGCCCATTACGCCGCACATGTTACATATCGCCGTGAACGTCGCAGTGAGAGCGATAATTTTAGGGCCATCAATCACTGATAACACTAAACTGATGAGCAGTAAAAGCTTTTAAAGCGTCGCCTATGGTTAAGCCGATAATCCGACGTGACCCCGTCTTTTATATTTTACCAAAAAATTGGGTAATAATAATTGTTTCCTAACATAATGTAAAAAACACTTTTTTTCAAAATTTTCAGTAAATTTTCTGAAATATAGAAAAAAATTAAAACCCCAGTGGTGAATAAATACCACCAAAAGAAAGCTCTATCTGTCCCCAAAAAATGGTATAAAATTAATTTCAGTACAGCGTTGCATGACGGAATAAATGTCAGTCAAAGGAGCGCAGAGCTGAATACTGAAAAATGGCCTGACCAGGAAGGGGGTCTAAACACCTGGTCTTCAAGTGGTTAAAATTGCCCATTACCCACCTTGCTGATGAATAATCTCGGGGATGTGCTAACACACAATAATATGTTCCTTAATCCATAATCCAGTAGGGTTCCTCTCTTGTGGTTCTGGTTGTGATAACTGGTCCTTGGAAGCTGCACGTCTAGGCAGTTTCTGACCACTCTTGTTGCTGCCCCTCCCGCTGACATCATCACATTTGCCACTGAACAGGATCAGTGGCCACTTCATCAGGATGGCTAGAGGTAGCTGTTTCTGGAGACTCGTTGGAGGTTTATAGAAATAGAAAGACCAAGTCCCATCTCTAAGCGCCAGTTCACACCAATTTGCTTTGTGCATTGTGTTAAAGAGCCAATTCATTTTAATGGGCCACAATGCACTTGAACCAGACATGCAACTTTTTTTATGCAACGCACCACAACGCACAGTTCACACCGGTGTATTGTGATACATTATAATATACACGCCTTCTGTTGTGTAGGTGCAGTGGGATACCATTCAATATGAATGGAAATGCGCATTAAAGACATGCATTTTAGCACGTCATCACAATGCACTGGTATGAATAGCCTCCAAGCAATAACCTGTTGGAACTATTTGGGGCTAAAAGGAATTAAACTATAAGGCATATACATATTATTCTACATAATATAACATGGGCATCCTGGAAGCCATCTTTGTTCTGTCAGTATATAAGGTGAATTTGAGTTTATAGTTTCTGGACAAAGACTCTAACATCAGCGATTCTCAGAGCCTTACCACATACATTCCCAGGTTGTAAATTGTGGGGGTACCAGACAACAACGATGAGATAAGGACTGACATGGTACCAGAATGTGTTAGAATGAGATTGTCTGAATTGGCATGTATCAAACTTAACAAAGAACAAAAGAGACTACCATGATATTTCTTTTTCATTTCTTATCACAGGAAAAAGAGCTCACTATAAAAGTTGCCTTGTATACAATATTATTATTTGATAGGAATGGTATTACCAATAATTTCAATTGTATTATTATTAATATTGCATAAAGCATTTCAATATTTACTTGAGTCATTTTATTTATTTTTTATATACAATATTAAACCTATATATTCCTTATATATTATTTGGTTGTACTTATTGACAAATATTTGTACATATTATTAATATGGTGTTTTTAAAAAGTACAAATAATTATGTTGGGTATATTGTTATGTTGTAATCAGTGAAAGAATTAAAGTGAATCACTGTGTCTCATTGTATATACAAAATAATTGTTTTTCTTGTTCAGACTTTCTCAAGCTATACATCTCTTAAAGAGACAGTAAGTCTGTTAAATATATCCGATTCATTCTTAATTTTATAGACTTATGGGATAATATTGGAATTTTAAGGAAAAATCCAAAATTATTCCTAGTCCAACATTGCCCTGTTCAGGTAATTTGGAGTAAATTAGAGTAAGGTGATCTAGTTCCTGACTTCATAATTAGGTTAAGATAAGCTTTCTCCTCTCACATTTTTGGGTAATAAAAGTTAGGAGAAAGTTAAGAGAGGAGACTGAAAAAGACTGAAAAAAAAAGGAAAGACTATACAGGAGGGCGTACACAGACCCAGGTGGGAGAGATCTAAAGCTCATGGACGGGCTACCAGGGGAACTGAACCAAAGGGAACCTGACCATCTCTTGTCCCTACACTGACACAAAGCTGACATCTCTTAGACAAAAGAATTGTACATTTTTGGTAAAGTATAAATTTCTATTTATCTGTAGGCAATTGACTAGCCATATATATCTAACTAAACCATTTGGTCATTGTTAGCATCAAGATTGAATTGGAGTAGATTTTATCTGCAGTAGAAATAGCCACCCTTTCAATCTTGGGAGAAATATTTATGGAGTCACCTTGAAGCTGATTTCAGTTTCTAGTCGATGGTCTAGTTGTGATATATACATAAAAAATAAAAATAACTTAGTGGAAGTTTGTCTTTACCTTAAATCGATTCTTAGCTGATAGCCAGTCCAGTGCATAGTATTATGAGTTAGTTCATGTGCAGTAGAATTTTGAGCTTTTGAACTTTGAAACTTGTTTGGCTGGGAAAAGTCATATGTTGAATCTGCACATAATTTTTTTGTTTAATATATTTTTATTATTATTGTTATTACACATTGATATATTCACAATAACAACATTCACATTTATACATTTCATAAATACAGATACAAGATTTACTCTGTGTGTATATAGTAAGGAAAGCGTATCTTGATTAACATAATCCATTCAATTGCATTCCCTTTCATTCTTATCTATACATATGGTTACTCATGCTTTCCCCATAACATTTATTCCCTTAGCCACAATTCGTCTCTCCCAGTCAATCCACTACCGCTCCTACCATCATTTAGAGGGGTGGGGGAACTTTCCCAATGTGTTTGTGTAAAACTATTTTATTGTTGAATCCTCACCCTTGTCCAGAAACCTCCTTTCCCTTCCCCTGCTTTCTTCCTCACTCTATTTTGTATATGACTAAATAGTCCAAACTATAGTGTCTATATAACTGTGAGATTCCCTTCCCCTATTACCTGTGTTCTTATCCTTCTTGTGTAAAAAAAACAAAAACATTATGTATATTATTCTTGTACTGTGTAACCTACTATCTCACACCTTAACCCTTTACCTCCCTAGGTGTTATTCCTAGCCCCCTCCCCCAGTAACCATCATACTTTCTACAAACTACCATGCAAACAGGTCTAGTACTTTGACGTCTATCCATGTATAATTAGTTTTGTTTAATTAATATTCAAAATAATATATTGTGATTTTATTTTATTATTATCTTGTTGATAAAAATTATCCATATTCCTTATTGTCAAAGCTTACATTTTGATTATTATTTTGCACTGATTTTAGTTAATAAATATATATATTTTTGCACATTATTGTTTTTATTTAGTCTTCAAGTTAGCGCAAATAAAGAACTCGAGTTATTCGTTGATTTGGGAATATAAGTTGAGAATCTCCTTAATTACACATCCTTGCTTGTTTTCATTTATACAATACTGTTTATTTTATCAGAGTGAACATTCTGACAAACCTTTAGTTGTGCCATGGAGCACCTACTGCAGGAAAAAGGACTGCATAAAAACACTGACAGGCTCGACACTTCCGCGCAATGCACTTTAACCGAGATGGTACATGGCCTTCCAGAGGTCTCCTCTTATCGGATTCCGAGACGTCTGGTCTGGGCTTCTGGAGAAGCATCAAATTGTCCCATTTTCTCGGTTCCCTGCCACCTGCTACAGACTTTGCTCGCCCGCTCACCACTTTTGAAAAAGTATGCATCCAATTGGGCCATCTGCATCACACAGTCTCCTTTGCATACTCTCTACTACTTACACCTGAAACAGGGTTTGTTCGGGAATATATGCGAAAGCAGGAGCGAGATCTTGGTATCGAATTTACTCAGGAACAGATCACCAAATTACTACATTTTACATTTAAGTCCTCACTACATACACGCTTTCAAGAGTCGCGGTTCAAGCTTCTCACCAGGTGGTATAGAACACCTCAGGTCCTACACGCAATGTTTCCGTCTGTCCCCAACTGCTGTTGGAGGTGTGGGACCTCACCAGGTGACTTACTACATATCTTCTGGTCCTGCCCCAAGGTTATTCCTTTTTGGTCTTCGGTAAAATCTATACTAAGCAACTTCATGGCTAGAGCGATCCCGTGGGATCCAGCCTTCTTTCTCCTCCAGCATAACACCTTTCCCAGAAAGTTATACAAAAAATCTATTAATAATCCAAAAATCACTGCGCTAGGAGTGAAAGTCTAAATAACTAGTTGGACCAGCCGCAACAATGTGTGTGGGTAAACTTAATATATCGCAAGTGAGTTGCGCTCGGTCTAGAAGCAAATTGAAAGTAAATGTTCAATGTGTACTCTTGGTGTGTGGGAAATTATTTAACAAGTGTAAATACCGGGGATCAGTATCCCGGCTTATAGTAAAAGATGCATCTGTGAAAAAAAAAATCTATTGTCCCACAGATTCTAAATGCCGCCAGATGATGTATACCAGAGTTGTGGAAATCCGAACGATCTCCCACAGTATGGAAGACCTGGTCTCATTTAGTAAGGGCTCCCATGACAGACACTGCAAAACATGGCTCTCATGGACAGTATATGTCCAGACCCCTGAATTCTCTGGGTTGTTACCTGACACCCAGGCTTGAGGCACTGGCTCATCTCCTGTCCCTGGAGTCTAGGGATGGATTCGCCCTTGGTGGACGAGATTTCCGTCTGTGTTTCTGCTTTCTTCTATTTGATTAGTCTTCTCCCTTCCCTTTCCTAAGTTCTTATTTATCTCCCTTCTGTTTCCCTATGGTGCATCACATACCTAAATGGGAACTTGAGCTAGCAATACTCTTTGTAGTCCACACCGGCTTTGATACTCACAGATGTTTTCCGGTTTAAGCTCTTTAGTTCCGACTATTGATTTCTGTGTTCACGTATACATCCATCTCCTGTAAGTTGATAACGCTAGAATCATCCATCCTTGGGGACAGCCCTACGGGTGGCTAGTTACTCAGGTTGAAATAATGTTGATGTTTGGTGGCCAAGTGTCAGGGGTACCGGCACAGGTGTCCCCACACCGTATACAGGTACCCACACAGGTTGACCAAACACGTATGACCACACCAGACAAGGCAGTATGCAGGGAACAGGACTACAAGCAGGGAACAGGACTGCAAGCAGGGAACAGGACTGCAAAACAGGTAACCAGGGTTCAGGACTGCAAACAGGTAACAAGGTTCAGGTCACACAGGAAATGATAGCAGGACACTGAGCCATCATCCTGACTTCAGGGATGGTTTAAATATCCTCCTAGGAAGCACCAGGTGATGGTTAAGTACTGGCAGCTGGGAGACACCCGCAGGTGAGCACTGGAGCTGCAGGTTCCAGCGCCACTCAGTGGTGGTCTGGTACCTAACAGCTCCTGGCTTCCTGGAGACACCTGCAGGTGGGCACAGGAACTGCAGGGCTTAGCTCCAGCGCCACCTAGTGGCGCTCCTGATCCTAACACCAAGTTACAACGGGTGCGACCTGGAGTTGGGAGGGACTGCTTTACCCTCAGGTTCCCTCGCTTCTATATCTTTTTACATGTGATGTGATGTACCAATAGGTATGTTTATTGTCTCTAGTACCTTTCTTTTTGCTTTTATACGATATATGTATTGTTATGAAAAAACCTTGAAATAAAGAATTTATAAAAAGAAACACTGACAGGATGCTACGGATATATGCAAGTGAGCTACCTGAGCAGCAGCATGTTAAAATGAAGGGTGCATGCCAAAAAAAAATACTCACCCTCTAAATGTGTAAAACTCCCTTTTTAATCTGGAACAACTCATTCATTTAATTTTTTTAGCTGTGCACAGATGTTTGGTTTTATTATGGATTGCTATAAATAGTATAAGACTAACTACAGCCCAATTAATAGCATGTTTATAGCAGTAATTTTGTCTCCAGCTTTGTGATAAGAAGCTGCAGCACTAGAGAGCTATAAGCAGCAGGGATCTTGGTAGAGAAACACACTAACTGGTTCTGTCACTTTCACAGATGTGTCTTTGGATTGCAGCCAGATGATGTGGATTTCCTTCTGTTTTCCAGCTGCCAGATAAGGATGTGTTAATTTCCATCAGAATCATACATCCACTTCACTTTACATACTGAAGGCATAGTGACTAATTTGCATATATCTAGAAAAAGCAAACTGAGATTATTAAAAAAAAAAAAAAACCTGGAAAATGGAAAAAGAAAATCTTCATGTACCTATAAAACCAACTGCATTTTAAATACTTAATAATATATAAAAAGAACATTTATTTATGGTGTTGTGAAGGCATTTAAAAGGTCCTTGACACATAAAATACTAGATTTTACATTGCAGTATAAGACATAATAATACTCACTTATGCAATATACACACAATAATTCAAAAAGAGTTCTAAATGAAACACATAAAATTTATAAAATAATATAGTGAATACAATAATACTTTATAATGTATAACATCATATACAGGTGAAACTCGAATAATTAGAATATCGTGCAAAAGTAATTGCAGTAAGTGCTGCAAAAGGGGCCCAAACCAAGTACTGAGTACATATGCAAGCTTGTACTTTTCAGAGGTCCGATATTGTTCTATGTACAATCCTTGTTTTATTGATTGCATGTAATAATCTACTTTTTTGAGGTTGTGGATTTGGGGTTCTTGGGGTTTTCATGAGCTGTAAGCCATAATCATCACAATTATGACAAATCACGGCTTGAATTATCTTGCTTTGCATGTAATGAGTCTATCTCATATATTAGTGAAATAAATGAACTTTGCACGATATTCTAATTATTCGAGTTTCACCTGTATTGTATAAAATGTATACAAAAAAAAGTTACCTGTGAGATAATTGTTTTTGTTTTTTTTAAAAGCCAAACTTTCAATATCATCAAAGTCCTTATAGTCCTTATAGGCAGCCATAATTTGTTGATGACAGATCTTGGACTTTCAAGATGCCTATAGACTTGTATTGCCTGTTACATTACCTGTCTTACCAAATACACACAACTAAAAGGCAATTTATGCCTAAATCACAATGGTCCTTGTTTTATAAAAAACAGCTCCTCGTCTGCATCCTACTTCCTCTGTCCCTTTTTTCACAATCATCCTTACTTTAGATTTAGATTTGCTGTATAAATGTTTATAGAAGACTAAACTACTTAAAGCGACACTAAACTCAGGAGTTAAAACTTAAAGATACATGCAGGTACCTTAACTATTACCAGAAATGTATCTTATTTGTGTATCACTCGCCTGTAAATCCTCAAACCATCTCTGAATTGGTGCTGATACTGTCCTTACTTCTGGAGGGTGGCTACTTTTGTTCCCCATGGTCCCTGTGTAAGTTTTAAAGTAGCCACCACTCCAAGCTCACTTGCATGATGGACTACAATCTCACATTTAGTTTACTTATATTGTATTGAGATTGTAGTCCATCACAGGAATGAGCTTGGAGCGTCAAAAATTTCTCCCCAGCGTGTCCCTGGCCCAACACTTTCATTCATCGGATTTCAGTTTTTTCAATCATAGAGGCTCAGCATCCCATGTGGATGTTAGATAGGGTTATCTACACAGTGACCATGGGGAATAAAAGGGTGCTTAAATGCATTTTTAGGACTGAACTCCTGAGTTTAGTGTCACTTTTGAACAAAAGTTCAGCAATATTGTTTATCATTTTGGATGTATTGGAGAAGCTTTAGAACTTCTATCAATGATATACTTCTGCAGAAAGTGATGAGAAATTTTAGGGCTAGGTTTTCAACTCTGGAGGCTGTAGACACCCAAAGAAGCACCAACCTTTTTAAAGTGCATTTCCACTTTTGCAGTTAAATTTCAGAACCCCCCACTGTTTTTTTGTTATGTGTTTTCATTCACACAGAATACCTAAAAATGTTTTTTTTTACATTCTAATCTTTTAGATGTTTCCTTGGAGAAGGCCTTTGGGTCCAAATAAGATGTAGGTAAATTTGGGGAACCAAGTCTTAAAGGGTCAAGAGCTGTCGATCAAAGGAGGGAGGGAGGAAGTGAGTAACCTACGGGTTCCATATTTTCTCAAACTTGGGCATGGAGTCCCGTGCGCGTGCCGTAAGCTTTTCATTATAGAGCGTCCAGTGGACTTTATTTTTAACTTCTGTGATACTTAAGGATTTTGACAACCAAGCTCTGGCTATTGTGTGTTTGGCTGCTGACAGTACATGTAACATTAGTTTGAATTGTGTGGTAGTGAGACCCGACGGCTTAACATTAAGGAGAGCTTCCTGTGGAGTTGGTGAGATATGTTTGTTCATTAGGATAGAGACAAGCATGGACTAACCTCGAGGCATACACTGCTTATCTTGCTCTAAAACCTACTCTACCCTTGCATTGGGGCTCCTTCCCCACCATAAGGGTTAAATGCCCTTTTTTGTATAGTGGATTTACTTACCTTAATCCTAGTTCCCCTGGCTGCCAGCACTCTCCTCTTCCCTTCGATACTCCGGGTTGTGGCTGGGCCCTCAGAATCCTTACTTACATTGCAGGACTGCTAGTCCTGCATTGTACACGATGATGTCAGAGTGCCTGTGACTGATGGAGCGTCAAAGACAAGAGGCTTCGGGGGATAGGTCGCATGGAGAGGATGATGTTTGCTGGAGCAAGGGGATGAGATTTGTAAAAACTTCTCTTTAATGGTACCCTTAAACAAAAGGGTAGTTATGAGTTTTCAATGGAGTTCAGCTTTAGGTCATCCAGTAGGGCAGAGTTTGTGGGATGGGTGAAGTGCGTTACACACTAAACTTATTAATCTACAGTTGTATTTCCACAAAAGGTCAACTACAGTCAAACTAAAAGGATCAAGATCTAAAATGAGTGTCTGACGTAGAACACTCATTTGCTAAATGCTTGTTCCACTTCAATGACTCTGTATTATAGGCAAAACTCCCAAACCACAAGCGTTTTCAGAAGGAGATTGGCAGTGGCAACCCACCTATTTATCATATGGCAAGGGTACTTTAAAGCATATCTAAACACAGTGCCTAACCTGTCAGTGCATCATTACCAGCTCTTCACGGTAAATTGGGAACACACTGGATTTCTGGCAGAATTAACAACTATTTATCTGTACTGCCAGCATGTTTAAGAGCCAAAACACAGGGAAATGTGCATGTATGACAGAGACATTTTGTATATATATATATATATTATTATTATTTTTTATTTTTTGGCCATACACACTTCAAGCTTCATCATATCATTGTGTAAACAATAAATTTGTATTAACACAGCATAATATCTGTAAAAATTGATTGTGCATTGATTTCTAATACCAATATGAATCCAGAACACCCAGTATGCAAAGCACTGCAGTATTGTTTGGAAATCCACAGCCCTTAGTTCTACACAATACACATGAAAATGTCTAGTAATAGTATGAGTTGTGGCCTAAGATGTTGCTCTGCAGATTTCTCCTATCGATATCAGGCAGGAGCCTGCCACTTGTAGAATGAAACCTGACATTCATAGAAGATTAATGATCTGCTTCTTTGCACAATTTCAGGAGAATGAATGCATTCTCTTGGCAACCTTTCTTCTTACATTCTGATATTTGCTTCCGTTTCCTTGGTTTTAGGCAGAATGAGAACATAAGGATTTATTGATTTGCACTGTGTATTTTTATGTTTGTGGTTTTATTACTTGGTTTCAAGCTCATTAGAGCCCTTCCACTCTCTAGATACTGCAAGGAGCCTATTCCATGACGATTCTCAGAAGTAAAAAATAACTCCTTCAAGGGAGGCTTGTTGGAGAAATGGAAAAACAACACTCACTAGAAGTGAAATATTAACAGCACTCTCAGAAATAAATGCAGATATATTTAAATGGCCAAACAGCAGGAACAGCAAAGCAATGACATTTCAGGGCTTTGACATTTGTCAAGCCCATCTAGATGCAGTTGTTTTCCTTCTGCTATGGACAAACCATGAAAGTTGATTAATAAATATGAACATGTATCCAGGGGCGGACTGGGCCGGGGGACAGGGTGGCAATTGCCCCCCGGGCCTCTCTGATGCCACCGCGAACGGCCCCTTGACCCCCGGCCGCTGCCACCTGCACCCGGCCGCCCGCCCTCCGCATCCGACGCGGTTCTGTGAATGGTGCGGCCGCTGATCCTCAAGTATGTATCTGATTATGATTTAAAATCATCAGAGATGATTCTAACACTTTCTTTTATAATTGTGAGGCTAGGTTCACACCTGGGCGACTCCTGATTGCCGCACGGTTACGGAGTCGCCCACCGCAGCCGATCGCGCTGTGGGTGCCATTATTTTCTAATGGCACCCCAGTCGCGCCGGGCGGATTCCTAAAAAAGCAGCGTGTCGTGTGTCGTTGCAGCGCGGATGTCACACCATTTAAATTAATGGGTGTCGCTGAGGTGACGCTGGGATGTGAACCTAGCATTAAACAGTACTCACCTCCAAGACTGTACCTAGCAGACTATGCATGTGCTATGAGGCACAGAACTGTCTGGCTACACAGTATTTATACAGGTAACAATAGATAATGGCAACAATTGAATGTACTGTATATATAGCTTGGGATCCTCTTTATGATCACCATTGCCTTTCCAATGGAGATTAGGAAGACAGCTACCCCTTTGGGAATATGCTATGGGACCCCTTCACAAATATTTACTGCCCAGCTCACCATTATGCCCTAACCTGTTAAAGAATGCTTATCTATGGGCTGGCAATTTCATATACATTTATTTCATGTAAAACCTATTGGAGCTAAAGAAAGGTCCATGCTGATGTCTGTAGACTGGGGCACCAGGCAGCCACCAATTTTGCATTTATTATAATCCACCACTGGAATGGGGACGTGAAGGTCTTATCTACACATTACTCTTCCCTTATCTCTCACTAACAATAGTTTTTCTCTGGATTTTTTTTCTAACTTTTTTAGCCTAAAGTAAAACCGAACACAGACTTAGCAATCAAAAATGAGGCGATTATATTGTAGGAGGGGTTTTGTCTTGTTGCGAGTGTCAGATGGTGGCTTCGATCCGTATGATCTTTGGAAACAGTGCCGTAAAACTTGGTCAAACTCATGTGTCATTCTTTCTCCTATATCAACATCCACGTAAAACTGTTTCTCATAAGAAATGCATATCTCTTTCTCACTCTTCACTGATGATCAGTATGTTTACCAAAATGCCATCTCCATTAATTATATAGGCACCTGTCACTGAGAAAGATAGCTGTAATCTACACTAGATTTTCTTTTCTGTTGGAATAGAGCTGTATCGTTTTAACAAAGTTATGTTTTCTAGATTACTTACTAAAAGGTCCACATTAAAATTTTGGTAAGAATTGATCCACTATGTACAGAAACTCAGTAAATGCCCTGAGAAAATTGTTAACTGACCCATAACCAGACAGGCTATGATGAGCAATGAAAACATGATGAATACATGAGGAATAACATTTTGTTTTTAAGATTTATGATGGAAATGATGACATATACTGTATATACCTTCTATTTTAAGAAGACTCTGCTGTACTTCTCAATTAATGTAGAAACCTTAGGTTGAAATTTCATAAAATAAGATGATTAAATAGGATTAAAGATAAACTGCAAACTGCATTGACTATCAATATTTCACTGATCTGACTGCAGTAAACTGAAATCTGATTGGTTGCTTTGAGTTAGTGCATTTTGCTCATTTTTTATCCTGCCTTATTAAATATGCCCACTTGTTCCTACCTTTAGTCTCCCAAATTACTCTGCTTGAATGTTCTCAGTAATTTACTGCAGGGAGTGTTACATATTTAACCTGTGATTTCCACATGTGTCTGAAACAGATTACATTGAAATGCATTCTGAAAGGCTCTGCCTCCCACAGGGTTAAGAGTGGCAGTGAAGTGAGTAGGTCTGTAATTACAGTTTACAGCAGCAACCACACTGCTACAGTGAATAGGAGGAAGGTCATCAGTCCAGCAGAACTATTTTGTAGAAGATTGCCAGTCTTTTCCCTCTCTAGGGAATGCACTGACACAAATAGCGTGGCTCAGAATAAAATTGTCTCTGAAGCTCTCTAAGTAACACTATGACAGATGCTGTTTTCAGCAGGAGAAGTTGGGAGCAGCAGAAAAGCATTCTTTTTGATGAGTAAATTGGCCAAAATTAACTTTTTTAATTAACTCATTTTATGTAAATAATGTTTTAATCAGGTCTAACAATTAACATAACTTAAAGCCACATTTGAAAATGATGGACTACAATTTACAATTTCTGCCTTGAGTCCACAAATTGTTTCTTTCAATTATTTAATTTACATCGAAATGCTGTGGAAGCTGCCTAATTATTTATGCTCATGTAAGGAAAGTTTTTACTGTTTGTTTCTGCAGCAATACATTTTACACAAGTAAAAGTGCTTAGTCAATCGAGAATCCATATACTGTATGCTTTAAATTTGCAAGGATGAGATGCAATAGTATGAGAGGCTGAGGCTCAGAGGCTGGACAGCTGCCCAGGTCACCATAAGGCCCTGGTCAACGGCAAGAATGCAACATAACATTGATGTTTCAGTGGATTGAGTAACATTTGGAATGAGAAGTCCCCACTCACACCTCACAGTCCCCAGTAACAGCAGCTGCTGCTCATATGCCAGTGTTTAACACAACTCCTGTGGTTAAAGTAACTTTGAGAACTGCAGAGGGGTCTTCTATTAACTTGACCAATAGCTCCAATATCTGGAGTATGAGTGAGAGATGTGGTATCTTCTTGGTAAGGTCCAAGAGGGTTCTCAAATCATGTAATGCTCTGAACAACCAGACATGCATGTTTAAGTTTTTTTCTCCGAGAAAGCCTCAGTACCCATTGTATATTATATTTGGTAAAGAGGTCTGCAGTATGTTTTTCCCATCCAGCGCTCATGTTCACATATTAATGCAGTTTGCGTGGTTACTTGGCTCATTGCCGTGGGGAAGTTCAGACTAGCACTCAGTAACTTCATGCAGACCAGCATAAGTGTTTTTTTTCTGTTTTGTCCCCATACTCTACATTGGACTTAATATCTGCACTCTGATTTGAACATTATCCTGGGTTATCAATGTCAGTCTGCGTTCAAGTGCGGTCATCCGTAGATAATTGCAGGCTGCGTGGTTACCTGCCAGCAGCTGTGGGCGATGACAGCTGTCATCGGATTATACAACGCTTCCCATCTGCAGGTTATAACACAGGAATTCTTGTAACTCATGCGATTGTCCCAATTTGCAGGTGTGAATGGGGCTTAAGACTATCATTCAGAGGCAGCAAATTTACAGCTATGGGGCTGTAGGTACAGGAGTTCCTAGGCACCTTCACAAGAAGTGCACTCCTAGTTTTCAGGAGGAATTCAAAAGAAAAGGTGCTAAGGGACCATATTGGCACAACTAAAAGTTTTAGATGTTTCCTATAAAGTAACAAATCTTCACTTTTGAGTTCAGGTCCACTTTACCGCAGGATGTTCAGTTTTCTTGAACTATGTGTGTGATTCTGGTATGTAAGGCAGCAACTTTCACACTGGCATATGAGATTAGTGGCTTCAGTATGTAGGCTTAAGGTGGCCATACACTATGCTAATTTTCGGCTAGTTCTTGATGAACCGGCCAAAATTTGCACAGTGGGTACCGCTATTAGCACTTTTTCAGCCGACATCCCTCAATCAACTGATCAACAGGGCCGTTCGGAAAATCTTTGAACAAACAGCCAAATTAGCTGGCGGATCTGTTCGGGTATTCTGACAGCTGAATACAATGTAGACGGCGGGAGATTCCTAGATCATTGCTAGCGTGATCATGAGCGTTGATAGAGGAACCTTTTCTATTTTTCCGTTCAGCCCTCAGGTTGAACAAAAAAAAAAATCAGCCAGTATATGACCAGTTTTAGAAGCTTTGTCCACCAACAGCATTTACAATTTTGTGCTGCTATGGGTTCCCTTTTATAAGTGCCATTGTCACCTATCAGGTAGAAAATCAGCATTGAAAGAAGACATTTTTACAAAAAACTTTATTTGTAGTGTACAAAGTGTATAGTCCATTCAGGCCTCTGCAAAGCATGCAGTATCCTCCAGTGCGGTGACCTGATCCCGTGCCTGCATTTTTTGCACACTGCACCACACCATATCGGCGTTGTTGTGTGAACAGTGCACATAAAAAAAAATAGTTTTCTATGTGCCCTAGTGGTGACACTAGTCACTGCTTATAGCATTAAGGAGCCCTAAATGCATTTGAATGTTCTTTATGTTGTTTTGCTACATTTTGGTGGACCACATTTAACCTCATTCTTAACCAATTCTATGGCCCAGTCTGACTACACAATAAGAGCAGAGTGGTGTAGGGTATACCCAGGGCCGGATTTACTCTCTCTGCTGCCCCAAGGCCAGGTCCTCAATGTGCCCCCCCCCCTACCCACCAAACCTCCCCCCCCATGGAGAATGCAGACCTGCAGGCTGCATACAAGTGATCTCAGCGACATCACCGAGACCACTTGTAAAAAGGCAGCGGCTTCCCCACTGTACATTTAGTTCTGCTTGCCCAAAGCAGGGCTAAATATAGAAAACAACTACCCGCCCGGCGCCCGGAACTGCACGTCCGAGCATCGGGAGATAAGAATTCTACAAACCTGCTGCCCCTCTACCCCTACCTGCCCCGAGGCCAGGCCTTGGTTGGCCTTGTGGGAAATCCGACCCTGGGTATACCCACTGAATGATAAGTTATTTTGCCCAGCATTTGGAAAATCACTGTGGTAGACTGTTTTTTTTTTTCTTACTGAAAAAATTACATGTTAAACCAAATGTGTTACTTGCACTTCTTGGTCAAGTCACAATGTGACAATGCAATCAGTCCTGCCCGATTTGAGGACAGACAGGTGTCTCACCACCCATTGTCTTCTGCATTTTATGTACATAGCCAGCCTTAGCAACCTATGAGAGGTTTCCATGATTTTTCTCTCTGCCATGGATTGTACATTGTTATTTGTTAAGTATTACACAATGCATGCTTATGTCTGTTCTCTGTTTCAAAGTCCTTCTACAGAACACTTCAACCTCCAGTATACTTTACCTCTGCTCAATATTTCACATAAGATTTCAATAGTTACTTGTAAGGGAAAATCTCTTGAGATACAATCACTACAGGCAAAACTAGAAGCAGAAGTGTTCTGTGTGGAAGTTTTGAATCAACAGACCACAGTCATAGGGAAGTAAATAAACATGTTTGTTTCAAAGCTCCAATATACTTAAAGTGCTTCAGTAAAGAGCTAATTTAAAGTTTTAACTGCTTATATTTGCCTAATTTCCCTTCATCAACTTGTTAATGACATTTTTAAATAAAAACTTTACATTTTCATTGCATACTGTATTTCAGACCTAGTGAAGGCATCACTAGGTCTCTGTGTGTCTCTATGCAATGTAGACAGGACATGACTGGTGGGATGGGACCGCAAGGTTATGTACATAGCTTGTTGAAAACAACACTGCACCCCACCTCAGTACTTGTCTCAAGAGCCCACAGCCATGGTGCAAGAAGTGGGCTGGAGGAGATATGCAAATATCAAAATGACTTGATGGATGGATAGCAGGCTGGAGGAGTAGGTGTTCCTAGACAAACTGCATGTGCATGAAGATAACACTAGGTAACATCCACATGGGATGCTGAGTCTCTATGATTGATAAAAATGAAATCCGATGAATGAAATAGTTGGGCCAGGGACAGGCTGGGGAGAATTTGATGCTCCCAGATCGCTCCCGTAATGGACTACATGGAATACAAATTACTAAACTAAATGTGAGATTGTAGTCCATCACAGGAGTTAGCTTGTAGTGGTGACTACTTTACAACACATGGGGACCATGGGGAACAAAAGTAGCCACCCTCCAGAAGGAAGGACAGTGTCAGCACCAATGCAGAGATGATTTGAGGATCTACAGCCGAGTGATACACAAATAAGATACATTTTTGTTAATAGTTAAGGTACTTGAATGCATTTTTTAAGACTTAACTCCTGAGTTTAGTGTCACTTTAAATTGAAAAGGGTAGAGACAAGCAAAATAATTGAGTGCATATTGCTCCAGTTTGAGTGTTGGAGTAAATATTAGACATGTGCGATTCATTTCGTTCCGAATCGAAATTCGGACGAATTTTCGGAAATTCGGACATTCGGATGTATCCGAATTCCGAATTACAGACATAACGAATGCAAACGAATCCGAATTTCCATTTCCGAAATTCGGTAGCGTTAGTTCGAACGTTCGTTTCATATTCTGTTTTTATTCGTTTCGTTCGTTGGAGCAAAGAGACATTAGAGGAGAAAAATATTTTTCCCCCTTCAAATGTCACTTTGCTGCGAACGAACGAACGAACGAAACGAATAAAAACAGAATATGAAACGAACGTTCGAACTAACGCTACCGAATTTCGTCCGAATCCGAATTCCGAATCCGAATTGACTTTCACACCCGAATCCCGAAAAACGAAATAACACAAATCCGAATTTATAACGAAACGAAACTAAACAAATTTTTTGGCAGTGCACATGTCTAGTAAATATTTAGTTTTACACCTTAAATTGACGTTTGCTTTAAGCCCAGCTCCAGCCAAAACATTATATTTTTTTTTAAATATCGTGATAAAGGGTTAGTTCCTCTGTTTTTATTGCCCTCTTTTTTCAGGGACCCTGATGTGGTGCATTTTAGAAACATTTAAAGTATAAATATGGTCAAAAATAAAAAAAAGATATGTTATGAGGCACTCATTTTCAATCTCAATGTCTCCAGCACAGTAGTTTCACTTAAAATGCTCCACAAGTTGCTAAACGGGCGCATGCGCGAGGTTCTAAGATGGCCGCGTAAGCCGTGAGCTCTGTACCACGGCGGGCGTCTACTACTCACCCCTCCAGCAGTAGCGACACTCCAGGAGCTCCCCAGCCCTCGTTCCAGGCCCCGACCTGCTCCGGTCGGTAGAAATGATTGGGGGGAAGCAGAAACAAAAGAGCCGATCTAAAAAGGGTTCGCGGCAGGCGCAGGCGGAGCCAAAGACAGACCCAGCACGGACGGATCGAGTTGACATGTCTGCAGCACAAGAGGAGGCAGACGAAGCAGAGCCGACTTTCTCACCATCAGTCTTGGCAGAGGGGTGTCCTCGGAACAGAGACCGGAACAGAGAGCCCCAACATCTCCAGCTTCAACGCTGTCCCAGCTGGATCACACAGATCACACAGAAGCAGGTGTGAGGCTCCCCCTATATGATCCCTCCAGTACTGAGTTGCATGAGAGTGATGTACAAGATATTGCAAATTCCACTCAGGATAAGACTAACAATATGGATTTGATTACAAAATTTTCAAATATGCTAGAACGCGGTTTATCCTCAATGGCTAGGGAAATTACTACAGAAATCAAGAGCGATTTAAGAGTGCTGGGCACACGTATTGAGGCGATAGAGAAAAAGCTGGATGCAACAATTGAACGCACCAATCGAAACACTGCATGCATTCAAGACGTTCAGTGTCAATTAGAAGAAGCGCTATCAAAAATTGATGATTTAGAAAATAGATAGATGCCACAACTTCAGAATTAGAGGGGCCCCAGAAACAACTATGGATCTGAAAACAGCAGTGGCATCATTCTTGGGGGACCTATTACCTGATGCTACAAAACCCCAACTAGAGCTGGACAGATTCCATCGCGTGTCAACAGCGATGCGATTCGAGGCTTCGCCTAGGAATATTATAGTAAAACCGCATTATTTCCAAACAAAAGAACTGATTATGCAAAAAGCAAGGTCAACTCCAGAGCTGCTATTTATGGGTCAACATGTGCAGATCTATGCGGATCTCTCACCAGTTACTATTCAAAAAAGACGATCTCTGAAGCCGTTGCTTCTAGCTTTAACCCAACAAGGGCTGAAGTATAGGTGGGCATTCCCATTTCGCTTGCTATTTTCCTACAAGAACCAACCTTACTCCATCACTAACTTTTCTGAAGGCGAAAAACTGCTGAAGCGGCTAGGGATCACCTTTACAGCCTCGTCACCACTGCCGACAGCGGACCCCAGGCCAAGTATACAGCATGCCAAAGGCTCAATTTCGCCCCTCTGGGAGAAGCAAGGCAGAAGGACAGACAGACATTAGCCCATACTTAAGCCATAGGAGAACCTATAAGTATCCTAATCCATTACCTCTCCAAGTGAAATAGGATCTGTGTTCCTGGCCCCTAGGGAAGGGTGTGCAGTGATATATTAAACACAGGGTTATTATGTATTAATAAGCAGGGAGGGCTTACATATGTTTAACCCCTTCGTGACTGACGACGTACAGTGTACGTCGCCAGCATCGGGGCTGTTTAAACAGACTCCCGGCGACTTTTGCCGCCGGGACTCTGTTTAAACTTGTAGAGCCGACTGTCGGCTTTACAACAGAAGCGATCCTGGTGACTTACCTGTCGCCAGATCGCTTCTGCGTCCCGAAGAAGGGCCCCCCCCCCCCCCGGACACCCCCGCCGTGCTTCCCGGGCTCCGTTGCCCCTCCTACGGGCCCGGGACCGGCGATCTTTGTGTCCGCGGGGAGCTGGGGAGGAGGTCGACGAACTTCCGTTCATCGATCCCCTCCCCGTTCTATGGGACCGGGAGCGATGCAGATTGCATCACTTCCGGTCCCTGGGCTGTCAGTTCTGGGCTCCTGCAGCCCAGCTATAAGCTATTGAAGTGCGATCTGCACTTCAATAGCTTATTTCCAGTGTAAAGGTGACACTGAGGGTCTTTTGGACCCCCAGCATCACCTTAAAGAGGACCTGTCACCACCATCTGCTATTACATGGGGGGGCTTGCAAGCCCCCCCATGTGATAGCAGTCAAAGTAAAGTAAAAAAAAAAAAAAAAACAGTTTTTAAAATTAAAATGAAATAAAATAAATCTAATAATAATAAAAAAAAATTAAAAGTCCCCCGCCCCCGCGAGCACGCGCGTCGCCACGTAAACACGCATCGGGTGCGCCTACGCATGAAAACGACGAACGCGCTACACATGTTGGGTATCGCCGCGCACGCCGGAGTGAGAGCAATAATTCTAGGGCCAGTATTTTGGGGTATCTCTAAATTGATGACCTGTGGGGGCTTTTAAAGTGTCTTTTATTGACTTTTTGTTATTGACTTTTTGGGGTGCTGCAGTTTTTTCGGCGCAATCTGTAAACTGGGCATGTTGGGTATCGTTTTACTCGTTGTAACCTCATCTTTTATATTTCATTAAAAAAATGGGTAATTTGTTGTGTTTTGGGGCATTTAATTAAATTTGTCACTAAATTTTGGGGTTTAATAAGGAGTTGCGCTAATATTGCGCAACATAAAAATTTTCAACTACCACCATTTTATTCTATAGGGTCTTGGCATTCAGAAAATATATAATGTTGGGGGGTTTTACGTCATTTTCAGGCCTAAAATGTGGAATATAACATGGGTGCAAAAAATGAAAAAAGGGCCTCAGTCATGAAGGGGTTAAATAGAATTAGAATATCTGTATAACTTTTTTTTGCCTTTTTTTTGTCAAGACAAATTTACCTCATGCAAGATGTCAAAATAAATTAATTTCATGTAATTGGGGGTGGGTTTTGCCCGCTGTAGGAGGTCGTGCGCCTCAGTTTGTTCTGGCTTCCAGGGTGACTTGGGGCCTAGACCAAACCTTCGATCATCTCAAGATGATCGACTTAATTGACAAGCAAAGGGGATTCTTTCCCCCAACCGGTCCTTTTTCCTTTTTCTTTCTTTTTATTTGTTTTTGTTTTCTCTTTCTTTCTTATCATACAAATTGTTTCTTGCACTCAACTAGCTTTCCTTTTTCAATTGAGACAGACTCTGGGAGGCTGTGGACAGTAAGCCTTCGAATGTATACTCCCGAGATTCTATATGCCCCGAGAAGCCTAAACTATAGCTGGATTGTAACAGCCAAATGACGTAGAAGATAGTGGGGAAACCTTTAGCTTTTGCCTCACATAACACTCAAGGCCTAAACTCTCCAATTAAGAGAAGGAAGGCCTTCCAGAACTATTATTCCCAGCATATTGATATTCTCTTTCTACAAGAGACTCATTTCTCTGCTACTCATTCTCCATCTTTCTTGCATAAACAATACCCGAGATTTTATGTTGCAAATGCTATAGACAAAACAAATAGGGTGGCTATATGTTTTGCTACAGGCGTTTCCTTTAAAGTGATCCTTGAGATTAGAGATCCAGGGGGCAGGTATATTTTCTTTAAAGGGCTCTTTGAAGACCAATTATTTTCATTAATATCCTATTACGCTCCGAACACCGCCTAATCATTCTTTTTCTCATCTATGATGGGAGTTTTGTTACCCCATATAGAGGGGATAACTGTTTGCGCAGGAGATTCCAATATTGCAGTGGACTCCACTGTTGATAGGACCTATAAAGGGAAGACTAATTCCAAGCCCCGCGGTAAGGCAGGTCTAGAATTTGCTCGACTATTACATACATATTCCTTGATTGATATTTGAAGGGAACAGAATCCCTCAAAAAGGGACTATACACACTTTTCCTACGCACACGGGACTTACGCAAGAATAGATCACATTTTAATTTCCTTAGATTTGGTCCCCCGAGTGATATCCTCCAATATTAAAGATATCGCCTGGTCTGACCACTCGTTAGTCACGATGTCTATCTCACAAGCTTGTTATTGTAATAAACCATTTCAGTGGAGGCTAAATGAATCATTACTAACCATACCTTTGCTTAGTGATGAAATCTCTGCCCAACTCTCCCTTTATTTTGCCCAGAATTGTGACTTAAATATGGCTCCAGTGGTGGTTTGGGCAGCGCATAAGGTGACAATTCGGGGCAAATTTATAGAACAGTCTACTAGACTCAAAAAACAAACTTCCAGACAGGTGACGGAACTAGAGGGGAAGTTAAAATCATTGACTCAACATCATAAATATCAGCACCTCCCCTCTCTCCTCCAACGTATCGATATAGTGAGAACGGAGCTAAATCTGCTCCTAACCACAAGGGCGGAAAAAAGCTTACGGTGGTCGGCCAACAGGTATTATGTGCATAAAGACCGAATAGGCTACATTTTGGCTTCCACATTGTCCCCTAAAATCCGTAAAGCTCCAATGCCCAAAATTAGATGCTCTTCTGGCAATTATACTCAGAACCCTAGAAGAGTGCTTCAGGAGTTCTACAGATGCTACTCCTTATTATATGAAGCCCAAAAGCGGTCTCCGGTAGACCGGATGGCGAAGTTTTTTAATAGCTCTCAGGGGCAGGGCCCTCCTTACCATCTTGTCTTGAATTGTATTGTAACTGTTATGTCTTCCTTATATTGTAAAGCGCTGCGCAAACTGTTGGCGCTATATAAATACTATGTAATAATAATAATAATAATGCCTCTAAATCTGTGCCACTTAATAATAATCTTCAAATGGATGTGTGGGAGGCTCTCAAGGGCTCATTCCCATTCCAATGGAGACTGGATTTTATTCAATATCTAGGTGTTAAGATCACTCCGCTATATGAGCAACTTTATATAGCTAATTATCCTTCATTATATAAAGCCCTTAGGGAAGACATGGAAAGATGGTCCACCTATAATCTATCCTGGCTCGGGCGCATTCACTCGATTAAAATGACACTAACTCCCAAAATGTTATATTACTTTAGGACCTTACCAATTCCGCTCCAACGAGGAGATGTTATTAAAATGCAGTCGTAGATTGACAAATTTATCTGGGGTGATAAAAACCCCAGAATCTCGCGCACTATTCTTTGTAAACCTAGACAACAGGGGGGATTAGCGGTTCCAAATCTACTTTATTACTATAGAGTGGCACAGCTGACGCAGTTGCACTCTCTACACTCTGCTACCGCTATCCCTGATTGGGCTAAATTAGAAGTTAGCTTGCTCAGGGGTATATCTCTTGAGGCACTGAAATGGATGACTACTAGGCAGAGACCGAAAAATATTCTGCCTACCTTGGCGCATTCCCTGGCGCATTCCCTGGCTATATGGGATAGGTTCAACAATACATGCTTTATACTGGGTTTACAGCCTAAAGCATTTCAATGGTGGGTGGACAAGGGCCTGTATAGGATTGGAGACTTCATATTGCTACACAAAACAATTTTGTTGTCTTACTGCTTAAATACTTTACATATGCCGGAGATTGAAATGTTTAGATTTAGACAGATACAGCATTCCATGAAATCGTTGTGCATCCCAGAAAGTGGTACCCCCTTAATGACACCATTCGAGCGGTGGTGCTTGCGGGGGCCCGACCAACGGGGTGGGATTTCCGTAATATACGCCATACTACTCGGAACATTTATGAAACTAGCTTATATGATTGCATGGGAGGCTGACCTTGGCGTCACCCTCCCCGTTGAAGAATGGCAACAGTGTACTTCGAGACTGATGTTGGGAATTCCCAATGTCTCCCTAGCAGAGGCCAATTATAAAGTTTTCTCCAGATGGTACCTTGTTCCAGTTAGGCTGGCAACTATGTTTCCCGGGAAGAGCCCCCTGTGCTTCAGGGGTTGCAACCAGCAAGGCACAATGATCCACATATGGTGGCAATGTCCAAAAATTCTCTGCTTTTGGAATACATTTTTTGCCCTGCTCTCTGAGATCCTCCGGTGTGATATCCCGAGAGATCCGCAATACTTACTTCTGAACAAACCGGTCCCAGGTATTTCGAGAGTTCAGGGCAAAATCTTGTTCTTCTTTTCCTTAGCAGCCAAAATCTCCATAGCTCGATCTTGGAAATCAGAAAGGGTTCCATTTTCTATGGTTCTGTCTAAACTGGGTTATGATTCATGAGAAGCTCCATAGTATATCACAAGACAGATATCTTAGTTTCGAAGAAGTGTGGAAAACATGGCTGACGCACAAATGGGATTTCAAATCTGTCGGGCACCCTACCCATGTCCTTGGGTTAGATAAGTCTGCGGATAGTAGAACTCTATGAATTTGCAAGTCTATATTTGTATATTTGTTTTTCTTTTGTTTTTGTGTTAAACTTCTCCTTTTTATTTTTTAAATATTCTTAAATATTTTTAATTTTTCCCTTTTTTTTCTCTCTAATTAAAAAGTGTTTCCATTTAACTTTCCCCCTGGCGGGAGATGTAAACCTCCCACCTAGAGGAATTTAGCACCGATAGATAAGGTGATATATAGCGGTTCCCAGGACGACATGAGAGAATGAACGAATGCACCTCATACGCTGTTGGCACTTTAAGATGATCGATCGCTATGTTATGTTGTTATTATTTTGACACATATGCTGGATAACTATATAACCGTTTTGTCCCTTTTTCTATTGCTGTATGCGCCTTGATGTCTACAAATATGGAAACCAATAAAAAACTTTGAAAACACAAGTTGCTAAACATACCTTTGAACCCGCGAGACAAACTTCCTCGATTGTGGTGGCACATAGGGATTTAATTATAAAAGCTCCAACCCGGCTATGCCATTTGCCCAGCACTAGCGCCCCTAGATGGCGCTAACGAGTATGGGGTTTTCCTACACTCATCAGTGCCATCAAGGGGCCCTAGTGGTGTGTGAACGCCATCTGCTTAGCATATACATAACTTTGATGAAAGAACCCCATAATCATCAGGCTCGTTAAATATGTTTAACCGTGTCATCACATTGTAGAATATTGCCATTAATATTTATTTTGTGGACAGTTCTTTACAAACTACTCCCACCAATAGGGGTTCTTCCATGTTATAGGTGAGGATGAAAATCCCCTTTAAACATTTCTTTTGAAATGTAGATGTGTTCAAGCTAAAACAATGTTACGAAATACAACTTTCCCCCCACAGCTATGTTAATGCTCTAGAATTATCCTCAAGTTAATTATCGTCATTTAAAAGTCCAAGTAAACGACACTGGCGCATTAGCAGAAAGACATGTGCTCTCATGACAATCTGGCTATATTTATTTAATGCTCTCCACATTTATACGACTCATTAACATTTCCAACTCCTGGATTATGTATGAACTTTGCAGAGAAAAGCATTCCACAAGATTTTTAATAGAACACAATGCCCTTCTATTATCATACATCAGTCAGTTTTCTATGGTAATTGTTATGCTAAATTTCCTAACCTGCATTTTAAAATGAAAGCCTGAAAAGTCTATCAAAACAGTTAATGTTAATAGTTTCTTAATTGTCTTCTAGTATTGATCCTGGGGTGTGTATGGGTGTTCTTTTCTGCTTTTATCCTTCAATACTTGTTTTGCATTTACATTGCTGAATGTTCATTCCTCAAAGGGTATCTATGGTCAAAAACTAAAAATAAATTAGTATTTTTTATATTGAATTTCCATAAGTGGCATCACACTGCTAATAACCATATTGATCTAGAAGTTTGTAAAATTACTTATTGAAGATGTCTATAGGATGTACTTACTCAATGCACTGACACAATTTCACTCACCCATGTGAATATGCACCTTGTGTCACAGCTCACAAAGCCTGCCTGCTGAACAACAACTCAACATCTGAATAATGCTGGAAGCAATATGGAACGCTCACCCCTGAAAGAGCTGCTGGATAGAATGGTCCCTCTTAGCCTGTCTAGGGTAAACTGTACTGTTGCTGCCCCAAAAGCACTTACCAACCCTCCAATGGTGACCGATAAATCTGATCTCCACATAGAAGATGCGATGCTGATTAACTTTTTTTTTTTTTAAGAGCTTTGGGAGAGAGGGCCAGGTCACAGGACACCCAGGTTGTAATAGACTCCCATAGTCAAAGAACACAGTACTTGCAGGCTTCACTAATAGAGGACTTTTAAGTCGATTGCAGCATTTTGTTGTTATCCTGGCTGTGCAGTATTTGATACAAAAGCTACTAGTCTATTCAAGAATAGATCACTATGCTACAGCAGAGGATCACTTCTCAGGATTCAAACACCAGCTGAGATTTCTCTCTGTCATCTGGGACAAATTGAAGATCTTCCAGAGGTGCCACCCCAACAGTATTAACCCTTTTTGTTTGTTGCTACCAATTCCAAGATCTGTAACTATAATAAACCAATAGAAAAACGTATGACTGTGCATACAGAGGGATCAGCCTGCAGAACCTGACTTTACCTGTTAAATAATGCTTATCTATGGGCTGGCAATTTCATATACATTTATTTCATGTAAAACCTATTGGAGCTAAAGAAAGATCCACGCTGATGTCTGTAGACTGGGGTACCGGGCAGCCACCCATTTTGCATTTATTATAATCCTCCACTGGAATGGGGACATCGAGGTCTTATCTACACATTACTCTTCCCTTATCTCTCACTAACAATAGTTTTTCTCTGGATTTTTTTTCTAACTTTTTTAGGCTAAAGTAAAATCGAACACAGACTTAGCAATCAAAAATGAGGCGATTATATTATAGGAGGGGTTTTGTCTTGTTACGAGTGTCTGATGGTGGCTTCGGTCCATATGATCTTCGGAAACAGTGCCGTAAAACTTGGTCAAACTCATGTGTCATTCTTTCTCCTATATCAACATCCACGTAAAACTGTTTCTCATAAGAAATGCATATCTCTTTCTCACTCTTCACTGATGATCAGTATGTTTACCAAAATGCCATCTCCATTAATTATATAGGCACCTGTCACTGAGAAAGATAGCTGTAATCTACACTAGATTTTCTTTTCTGTTGGAATAGAGCTGTATCGTTTTAACAAAGTTATGTTTTCTAGATTACTTACTAAAAGGTCCACATTAAAATTTTGGTAAGAATTAATCCACTATGTACAGAAAGACGTCAGTAAATGCCCTGAGAAAATTGTTAACTGACCCATAACCAGGCAGGCTATGATGAGCAATGAAAACATGATGAATACATGAGGAATAACATTTTGTTTTTAAGATTCATGATGGAAATGATGACATATACTGCATATACCTTCTATTTTAAGAAGACTTTGCTGTACTTCTCAATTAATGTAGAAACCTTAGGTTGAAATTTCATAAAATAAGATGATTAAATAGGATTAAAGATAAACTGCAAACTGCATTGACTATCAATATTTCACTGACCTGACTGCAGTATACTGAAATCTGATTGGTTGCTATGAGTTAGTGCATTTTGCTCATTTTTTATCCTGCCTTATTAAATATGCCCACTTGTTCCTACCTTTAGTCTCCCAAATTACTCTGCTTGAATGTTCTCAGTAATTTTCTGGAGGGAGTGTTACATATTTAACCTGTGATTTCCACATATGTCTGAAACAGATTACATTGAAATGCATTCTGAAAGGCTTTAAATGTTAAATGAAATGCTAATGTGATAACAGTATAGTATATGATGGGACTTTACAACTCCTTTAAATACTATTTCAATTTGAAATAAAGTTTTTTATCGAGACAAGCAGAGAGGGGCGTAAAGCATATGTAAATCCAAAAACCAAAATGTAATATATTACAGCTGAGAGGTCCTTACATGTGGTGGATGTATTCATTTTTGTATTTTTAAACTTTTTTCTTTTATTTTTTACTCGATGATCTTGCCTGTAGCACACTTCCTGCCCTAGGGTGACAAAGTTCACTCACCCTTCTGTATCAGGATAACAGAAGATTTAAAGTGTATTTCCACTTTGGCAACCAAATTGGGATAACACCTATTCTGTATTTGTTACATGTTCCCATTCACATAACAGAAGCTAAAACAAAATGTAAAAAATGCTTTTTGCCATTTAAATTGCTATTACTGGGGTTAGGGTTTCTTGGCTTCTGAAGGGTTAACATTTCTATGTGCATCTTCTTTGTAATGTTAGGAGGGGTTTCAGGGGTTTGTTGACCCTCTCTGTACAGTGCTGCTTCATGTCATTAATGTTAAGTAGATTTGAACACTGCCTGTGCTAGCAAAGGGTTAAAGGGTTACATCCCTGGCTCCGGCAATTAAATGTTAATATAGTTAATGAGAGAAACACAATCCTCAAATTTCACTCCTAAGTCTTCAATGGGAGCACAACTGGGAGGCGGTTGTTACCCCAAAACGGAAAGTGCTTGAGCAAGACTCATAGCAGAATCTCCAAGTATTCTTTCAATGAAAACTTTGTATTTAAAATGACTTAAAACAGCTTCTGGAACTAAATTGACATGTTAAAGCAAGTATAAGATCAGTGGTTGCAATAAGATCTAAATGTGCCGAGCTACAACAATGATCAGGTATAAAGAGTATAAAAAAACAGTGACTCAAACAAATGTCAGTGAAAAAAAATCAATCAGGTATAAAGTCTCTAAATCTTCATAAATCTGCAAAAATGCCCAAATATAGCAATAGTGATGAATATTTCTTGTTCCTTCACCAAATGCACCACGTGCACCACACCAGATATGGGGGTGCTCACCTAATTGATAGACCCCAACAAGAGGTCGTAATCAGGGATCAGGCATCATCACGGATGAAGTCACGCTGGACGTAATGCGCATAGGGCGGAGCATTTGACGTTACATTGATCTCCACGACTGGCGGCCGCAGTCATTTGAAACTCTTGCACATACTCTTAAGAGAGAGTCCATGCTATGTTACCACTGCTTTTATGTGAGTAATTTTCTTTTAATAAATCATACTCTTTTTGGATGGTAAGCACTATGGTGTTTGCTTTCTTTTTTTGGTCAACACGATCCTGGCATTGACACCTTATACTGAGGAGGCCTATAGATCGATAAAGATTGGAGGCTATTGCTTTACTATTTAAGAAGTGTTGCACAGATCTGTTTGCTGGTCTGATTACACCATTGGAGGACATCTGTGAGCGATTGGAGCTGAGGGCCCCCTCCCCTGGTTAAGAAGGGAATTGCCTGATTTGACCTCTTGCTGGGGTCTATCAATAAGGTGAGCACCCCTATATCTGGTGTGGTGCACGTGGTGCATTTGGTGAAGGAACAAGAAATATTCATCACTATTGCTACATTTGGACATTTTTGCAGATTTATGAAGATTTCAAGACTTTACACCTGATTGATTTTTTTCACTGACATTTGTTTGAGTCACTGTTCATTGTTGTAGCTCGGCACATTTAGTTATTCATTTTTCACGTATACACACTCACAGTGGGTGTACATTTCAGTGCCTTGTAGCTGTTAGCTTGCTTATTGGCGCAGTTAATTGTCTATATTTATTATTGGTTGCAATAAGATTTACTTTATGCATAGGAGAGGGGACGACTAAATCTTAAAGAGAAGTAGAATTCTCTTAAAGGAAACTAAATCCAAAAACAAAAATGTAATTTATCGCAGCTTTCCAGTCCTTCAATGTGGTGAATGCATTAGTTCTACGTTTGTAAGCTAAGAACATTTTTCAGTAAGTACAGAAAATGTTATATCTTCCTTTTGTAAACTACTAATCTCACCATCTCTCAGTAATGTAACAGAGATGAACAAGAGCAGACATGTTTGAAATCCAGGTTGGGTAGCCACCATTATTTCCTCCATAGATTGGATTCAATGCCTTTTTCATTACTTTATTCCATGCACTTATGTACTGGTCTTGGTGTACATGGGGTACACAAAGACCAGTGGTATTCACCAGAACCCTTTTCAGATGGTTGATTCATACTGTGGTTTCCTGGATAAAGATAACTTTAAAGTTAAAGATAACTTTGAACATCGGTTTGTAAACTGTTTAAACTGATATATACTGTATGACAGAATTTGAAAATGTGAGGAACACAAAAAACTAATGTTAACATATGCAAAGACAACAAACATCAGGAAAATCAGTCTTACCCAAAAGAGATAACAATCTAAACCAGATACATGTAATATTCAAAGAAAATGTTGGCAGCACAGTGTGCTCTGTGGAACAAAGTAATAATGGGATAAATCATATAGTAAGGGAAAGAAGTTGTGAATTAAGGTTATAAAACCTTTTGGAGGAAATGTAAACTAATAGATGGTTTCCAAGTGAGAAATTACAAGTTTGGAGGTGTCTTAAGCATCTGCTGCAGTATGGAAAACAGTTTCAGCAGAAGGGGCATAAGAAGTCTTGGGAACCTGTGAAGTAGTGATCAGAGAGAGAACTATGAGCGTGTCTCCTTGCTCTGTTCTTGTTCTCCTTCTGTCATGGATTTGGATCAGAGGCTTTCTGCTGATTTGATGCAATGCTCCATGATCAAAAAAAACCAGCTTTGTCTGATTCAGTTATATCCTGATAATAAACAGCTACGATAAGATACTAATGTTATGAATTGCAAATAAATGACTGTTCACAAGGTTTTTTATGTAAAATTCAGTTTCCAGGATGGATTGTAGTAAAGCATGCACTATGACCAAATGGGAAGTTAGAAGATGACCATTGCCCTACAAATGGAGCGCCTTGCATTTTTGTGCAAATGATTGTCTAGTTATACCTGTTTGGTTTCATATATAAAAATGTTAAGACTAAGATTTCTCATAACATTACAGTTTTTTGAGGCTTATTTCTTTTTCTTAATAGAAAATGAAGCATCTCCTTCACTATTTATGTGCCACATCAAAGGGCTGGATGTGTCAGCTCCAGTAGGTGAAATTTTCCCTTTCTGTCATATTTAGTGAAAGATCTTACCATGTATAGCTCATCCAAATAAAACATCAATCACTAATTTATTGTGCATTAAAAAAGTGCCTCTTATTGGGGAACCATAGATGAGAAGATGTTTCAGCAAGAATAATGGACGGTAAAACATTTGTCTGTCCTTTAGGTTTAGTAACTCTTCTGTACTCGTGACAAAAGGAGGCATATCGATGCAATGGTCTTTAGCAGAATTACAAAATCGACCAAAATATGGCTGCTCTCAATAGAAAGACCAGGACATCTTCCAACAACATGCAAAGCGAAATTAAAAAGAAAGTGACAACTCGGCTCTGAAGAAGGGGCGTGACCCTGGAAACGCGTCAGCCATTACAGTTACCACACATCGGCAGCTAGTTTGTTTAGCTGGAGAAATCTGTAACCTTTTATGCTGTTACTTTGATACATGTGATTTTTTTATGCACCAAGTGAGTAGAATCATTTTATTTATTAAAGATGATAGTTTTATTGAACTTAAATTCATGTGTAGTGAAAGCATCATTGTGAGGACTTGCCTGTTACCTCCCGCAGGGTCTCGCGCCGTTGGGTGGTCTCCTTGTGCAGTGCCGAGCCCAACGGCTGCTGTGTGTGGGGTCCGCTTGTTCCATCATCCAGAGCTGTACAGGAAGAGGCACGCACGAGCACTGGACCGCCTCTTAAAGGGACAGAGCACGCCCCTCAAAGGAAGTGGTCCGCCCCTGGAAATGACATCATCTCATTGCCAACAGGTATATAAGCAGGAAGGGTGAGTCATTCTGTGCTTGGTTATTGTTAAGCTTGTTCTTAGAGTGCCTGGCATTATACCTGTTTATGCTTCCTATTACCGACCCCTGGCCTGTTCCATGCCCTTAATACTTTGCTGCCTGCCCTGACCTCTGCTTCTTTCAACTTCTACGATTTCGGATTGTGATTTTGCTACCGTGCTCTTGGACTGCCTCTGTACTGGCTACTACTACGCAGGAGATTGTGCGTTATCCTAGTCTACTTGAGTAGAGGTACTAATCGTACTGGCAAGTCCCCGGCATCTGAGCTCCTACCATCACCAACCTGATAATCATTCTCTTTTCTCCATAAAAAAAGAAATGATCGTATAAAAAAATAGGAATGAGCTAAGTTTTGCTTGAAAGTTGCAAACTTCTATGGGGGGGGGATGAATCTTTGAATTAAATTCTGACCATTTGTAGGGCTAATACCTAAGCTATTTGCAAAAATAGAAAAAACCCCAGTTAGACTTACTGGTAACGGTGTTTCTAAGAATCCTCCAGGGCAGTAACCTGAGAGATGATTGGCTCTCCCATCTACAGGAAACACAATTATAAATAGGTTTAAAAAACTTAAAAACACCTCCCACCCCCTAGTCCCTCAGTAGAGATTAAACTAAAGTACCTCCCCCAATGGACGAGGGAAAAATAACAAATAAAAATACAAATATACACCATAAATAGAGTGGGAAGTAGGCCTGCTGTCCTGGAGGAATCTTAGAAACACTGTTACCAGTAAATCTAACTGGGGGTTTTCTTTTTTTGCAAATAGCTTAGGTATTAGCCCTACAAGATAGTAAATCCTGCCTGAGAGGCAGATGCCAAGGGGTTTCGAACAACCTCTTCTGGAGCTCTGAAAGCCACATCCTTTTGGGCCACCAAGGGGAGACCAGGATCACATTGCAAAATGACTGGCTCAATCTTTTTAACACCTAGAGAATAAGGGAGAGATGAGGGAAAACATATCCTATGGAAAAATAAAATTCTTGAGAAAGTGCATCCAGTCTGCTTCCATTGAAAGGGAAAAAAATTCCTTGTTGCAAACAGGTCTGTAGCTGGATACCTCCAGCTGGAGATTATCTGTGCAAAGACAGTTGATGAAGCTCCCATTCTCCCTGTCTAATTTTTACTGCAGTTGAGAAAATCTGCCATCACAGTCTCTGTACCCTTTATGTGAACTGCCAAAATGGACCAATTGTTTAAATTCTGCAAATGCAGAATTTCTTGGGTCACTTCCAGCAGTCTCGATGACCGGGTGCCCCCTTGATGATTCAGGTACACTACTGTCGTAGCATTGTCTGAAAGAATTAATACCTCCTGCCCCTTATTTAGTTCTGAAAAACTAACAGAGCCTTTTTTACTGCCAACAATTCTCTGAGGTTTGAGGATGCTGCCCCCAGAAGTGTCAGACCAGGCCTGCATTCCCTGGATATGTGCTCCCCAACCCCAGGAACTGGCATTTGTGTCAATGTCAATTGGAGAGAGTTGGTACCAAGATCTCCCTTCCGTAAATGTCTGAGGATGTAACCACCAAAGAAGAGACTCCCTCACCATTGGAGTCAACTGCACTTTCTGTTCCAATCAATCTTTCTGGCGATCCCATCGAGACAAGAGGAATATTTGAAGTGGTCTGGAGAGTAACAGTGCCCATGTTAGGGCCAGAATCGAGGATTCTGTCAGAAAAATCCTCTGAGAGACCGAGTCTATACGGTAACCCAGAACATTTCTGGATTGATCTGGAATCAAAGAGGACTTCTCTATAGTTAGAATCCACCCAAACCTGTCCAGGGAGTCCTTGATGATCTGCAAATCCTGCAAAACCTCTGCTCTTGATGGAGCGAATAAAAGAAGATTGTCTAAATAAGGGATAAGAGATATCGGGGTTGATTTACTAACCTTATAAACACACCATGAACATGTATACACCTCTGTAGTGTGTTCCCTCCCAGCATGATCTATCGGTGGAATCTAAACACCTTTGTAGTGTGTACACACCCAGGAGGTGTGTTGTGCAAAGCCAAGCATGAATTGCAAGGTGATGTTGTGTAAATTAGCTCTATGTTGTGTTGCTTGCGTTGATGAATGCAGGAATGTAAATGCATGAGCTAACCATTTTTGTCTAAACTGTGAAGCAGCATTATATATGCATCATGTGCATGATTTTTCCATATATGGCATTAGTGGAAATATGCTTTTAGAGACTTTTTGGTTGATAAATAAGTTTTGCTGTGCGAAAATCACACGCACCTGGTGCGTGCGTGTGGTTAGGTTAGTAAATCACCCCCACCATCTGAAGATGTGCTACAGCCTTTCCCAAAATCTTTGTAAAAATCCTGGGGGCTGCTGCTAGACCAAAAGGAAGGGCGCTGAACTGATCATGTAAAACTCCCTTTTTTGTCTAAATCGCAAATCTCAGAAACTTCTGATGTTCCAGATAAATAGGTATATGAAGGTATGCATACTTTAAATCCATAATAACCGTGAAAACCTCCGTCTGTAGAACTCTTCGACTGGAATAAATGCTTTCCATTCATAAACTTTTGGCAACTGAAAATCGGTTCAGCTTTTTCAAATGCAAAATCATTCGGAACCTGTTGCCCGGCTTTGGGACTATGAAGACATGGGAATAAAACCCCTGAAAAAGTTCCTCCCTTGGAACCTGAACAATTACTTTCTGAGACACTAGATTTGAAATACAATCCATCAAAGCTGCTGTGTTTCCTCTGATCCCTGGATCTCGGTGTCAGGAAAAAAACTGGAGGAGGAAGACTCTAACCGATAACCCTCTCGGACGAGAGTCAGAATATATTGATTTTCTGTCATTTCCTCCCCCTACCTTTAGCCTGGCGTCATTTGGACTCCTTGGCGGAGGAGTCAAGAGCAGTAAAGAGGAGACTTCTTTTTTTTTCCCCATGGTCCTTTGATCCTTGGAGTCTTTGAACTTAACAAAATTCTCCCTTTTTCAGGAAATGTTTTACTCTTCTCTAAAGATCTGGCCAAGTCGCTGTCCAAATCAGATCCAAAGAGCAAGCCCCTTTCAAAGCGTGGACCACATAGCTTAGATTTAGATTAAATATTACCATCCCAGGCTTTTAAACCAAAATTCCCTCCTAGCTGAATTAATGAGGGCTGCAGATCTAGCAGAGGCCCGAACAGATTCAGCTGCTGCATCTGCAAGGTAGGAAACCCTCTTACCTATTACTGAAAGGGACTCCCTGCCCTGGGACTCCATGCCCTGGGACATGTGCTACTCTTTCCAGCCACAAGTCCATATTTCTGGACTGCACACATGTAGCAGCTAGGGCTGGAGCCATAGAAGATGTATTGGCATCCCAGCATCTACTCAGTAAAGCTTCTGTCTTACCATCAATTTGGTCTCTAAGATTACCCGAATCTTCAAAAGATAAATCAGATCTCTTAGAAACTTGAGAGCTGCATCCAACCTCATCCTACTTCCCAAAAGGGAATCTTCTTTTCCAGGACCTGAATGCCAAAAACGTCCTCTCTTCCTCTCAGGATCCTTTCATTCCCCAAGAACTAAATCTTTCAGGGACTGATGCACCGGGAACACTCTGGTCTGTGCTTCATGTTAACCCCAATAAACCCTGTCCTGAAAAGACAAAGCCCTAGGAGGGTCAGGGATTTGTTCCGTTACATAGATAGCCTGCAAACGATAGTCCATGTCCTCAAGTGGTAATAAGTGCCTAGCCGGTTTGGATTCTACTGTATCTTCCCCCTCCAATGTCTCCTCCTCCTCAAAGGAGTCATCAGATGAAACCTCAGACTCCTACACCACTCTGCTTTCCCCCTGAGGGGTTTCCACCCCTGTGGTTCTTGGTGCAAGACTGAACTGTGAGAGACTCCTGAAGGCCCAGCAGAAACTATAGAGGCGGAAGACACAGGCATAAATTCCAAAAAACATTCTTAAAAGACTGAACAGTCTCACCATCTTAGACCACATGCCATCTATTAACCCTTGCATCATACTAGAAGATTCACTGGCTAAACATTTCTGAATACATTTCTCACAAAGAATTTTGCATAAGAATTTGGAAGCATTACCCTACAACTGCAACAGCGCTTTTTTACATGCTTAGGGATTAAGGCAGACAGTGGGGGTGCAGAGTGGGTGGTAGGCTTTTAGTTTTCCACAGGATCCCATGAAAAGCAAACAATGGCAGTAATGAGAACACCAGTGACCCACCATCCACAGGCTGCAATACAATACAATACAATACAAACTCAGGCATTATTACGCTCACCGCCCTGGGCCTGGATGCAGCCATCGCTGTTTTGTCATCTTCTTCCATCGTGGCTCCAGCATGCAGCTCTTCCCCGCTCTGCCTATACCGAATCCTTGTGTGGCTGTGACTGGTAGTGATGTCAGTGGCGCCGAAGGAGGTGACATCGTCAGCCTCAGAATGAGGCTTGGAACACAGAACCTCCCCCAGCCAACCACTACACCTCCTCTGGTGGGAAAGATCCTACCACCTGCTACACACAGCCACCGGATTCCTCCCGACTCTGCAGGGAGCCACAGGCAGGGAAACAAACCTGGGGGACTTCAGGTGCTTGCCCACAGCTGCAAAGCAGGTACAGAGAAGCTGGAAAAAGGGGAGCCCTCTGATCCCAGGGACAAGGCTGAATCATCATTGGGAGAACCAGCAGAGCCCCACAGAGGGGGGACAGCTGACCACAAGGCTATCCGGACTATAAAAAGCAAGTGAAAAGTGATGATGCTCCTGGACAGTAAGAAACACAATCTAAAGGGGTGAGGAGGCTGGGAGGGGTTTGGAAACCTCTTTCTAAATGTGTTTCCTGTAGATGGGAGAGCCAATCATCTCTCAGGTTGCTGTCCTGGAAGATGATTGGGGAAATATATCTATATTTATAGAAAGGCAGCTGGGTTTTCTATTCCTTCAAGTTATTAGCGCCTATGAATCAGTTGACCTGGGGAAAAGGCTATGCTCTTCACTGCAGGTTGTTTCTTATTTCTGCCTTGAACCAGCAATTATTTTGGCTGAACTTTGCAACCCCCTAGGATTCCCCATTAACCCATGGTAGCGGTGAACCCATACCACATCCCTATTGAAAAATCTTTTTTTATGTGATAACAATCACTTCTGATGAAAAGCAATTAATACTGCACCCCTACACTGCCTGACATGCACAAGGTACACTAGAAATGGGTGCATTGCTGGCTTTTATTAGGCCATACATTTAGTTATTAGCATCTTGACAGAATTTGGAAGCAGAAGTAAATATTTTATGTTATTTACACTACAATAAACCAAGCTAAGTGCTCAGCACAAGAAGTACACTTGAGACACCCATTCATCAACATTCCTGAAAGTAATCTTGATATTTATTGAGATAAATTACTTGCTGATGCATGCTGCTCCCACACACTGTAGAAAAAGAAAAGCAAATATTCCTCAAAGAAAACTATTTTTAATTCCACTTTAATGACCTAAAATTAAATTTAATTATGCCACTGAGGAAAATGAAAGCATATAGCAGAAAAAGTGAAAATTACATACTATACTGTAAAGAAGGTTCAGCGACATCTCTGTAGAGTTGGTTAGATTTTAGTGTTGCAGTTGTGGCAGTGAATGGTGAGAACATATTTTAGGTTTTACTGCTATATCCCCATTGGGGAGATCTAACATCACTATTTGTTCTGCTGATCATGATCACCAGAACAGAAAGTGAGGAGAAATCCAAAATCCAACAGTTGCCATTGCAGTTGCCACCAGGAGTGGAGGGGATTTTCTCCTGTGTGGGCACTTGTTCTAATGATAACTGTCAAAGCTGGGATTCCCTTAGGGATCCCAGAGTTGGAGAGATTTCCCCTCACTTTATGTGCCTCTGGGACAAGAAGTGAAGATAAGTCTCTCTACTGGGGAAACCAATAGGGACCTTTCAGGTTTCTATACACACACATAGAGAGGCCCATGAGTGTAACCATATATGATGTGGTCCTATAGCTTGTTCTCCAGGTTCTCTGTTCACAATAACTCATTCCATCCCAAAATATTTCTGCAGCAACACATTTTTATAACAATTTCATAAATAAGTATAACCTACATGTACTTTCATAGAATCCAAGTATACATGGCAATTATGATGACTTGAATAAACAATTATGGAGCCAGCTGCTGGTGAATATCAGTTGCATAGTTTGCTATGTCTATATTTACATCCATACATTCTTACAAAATCCTATAACATTCGCCAACTCACTGCATGCAGAAGAGGATCCCTGGAAATAGTGTAACAAGATAATCTTTGGGCCTAAGAAAAAAGAGCATTTGTCCAGGTTGGCAGGTGAATACAAAGTGCCCTCTCCTGAAGAAGCAGTGACCACTACAAAACACATAGAGATGCTGTCCCCGTGACTTACCGTTACTGGATATGTAAATCTGGTGATGGACTAGTTGTACAATTGATTGATTATGGGTACATTGAGCCCAAACTACATATGATGAAGATTGATATTATGGATGTGTATAATATTTTAAGATCCTAATAAATAAATAAATTATACTTTTTTACAACCCCGATTCCAAAAAAGTTGGGACGCTGTGTAAAATCTACATAAAAACAGAATGCAATGATTTGCAAATCTCATAAACCCTATTTTATTTACAATAGAAAATGGAAAAACATCAAATGTTTAAACTGAGAAAATTAACCATTTCAAGAAAAAAAATAAGGGTCATTTTGAAATTCATGGCAGCAACACATCTCAAAAAAGTTGGGACAGGGCCATGTTTACCACAATGTAGCACCCCCTCTTCTTTTAAAAACACTGTAAATGTCTGGGAACCGAGGAGACCAGTTGCTAGAGTTTTGGGAGAGGAATGTTATCCCATTCTTACCTGATATAGGATTCGAACTGCTCAACAGTCCTGGGTCTTCTTTGTCGTATTTTTCGTGCCAAATATTTTAAGCTGGTGAAAAGTCTGGCCTGCAAGCAGGCTAACTAAGCACCCAGACTCTTCTACTCTGAAGCCATGCTATTGTCAAAGATGCAGTATGCTATTTAGCATTGTCCTGCTGAAATATGCAAGGCCTTCCCTGAAAAACACGTGGTCTGGATAGGAGCATATGCTGCTCTAAAACCTGCATATATCTGTCATCATTGATGGTGCCTTTCCAGATGTGCAAGCTGCCTGTTCCATACACACTAATGCACCTCCATACCATCAGAGATGTAAGCTTTTGAACTGATACTGATAACAAGCCAGAAGGTCCCTCTACTCTTTAGTCCGGAGGACACTGTGCCCATGGTTGCCAAAAAGAATGTCAAAGTTTGATTAGTTTGACCAGTTTTCCACTGTACAACAGACCATTTTAAGAGAAGATGGCGACATTTCTGGATCATGTTCAGATATGGCTTCTTCTTTGTATGATAGAGCTTTAACTTGCATTTTTGGATGGCACTGTGAACTGTGTTCACAGACAGTGATTTTTGGAAGTATTCCTGAGCCCATGCAGTGATGTCAATCACAGATTCATGCCTGCTTTTAATGCAGTGCCGTCTGAGGGCCTGAAGATCATGGACATCCAATATTGCGTTTCGACCTTGTCCCATGCCCACAGAGATTTCTCCGGATTCTCTGAAACTTTTGATGATATTATGTACCGTAGATGATAATATATTCAAAGTCTTTGCAGTTTTACATTGAAGAATATTATTCTGATATTGATCGTCAATTTTTGGGCACAGCTTTGTGAAACTTTGCCCATCTTTATTTCTGAGACACTCTGGGGTTGATTTACTATTCTCTGAATTGTTTGATGATATTATGTACTGTAAATTATGATATGTTTAAAGTCTTTGCAATTTTACTTTGAGGACCATAATTCTGAAATTGTTCGACAATTTTTAGATGCAGCTGTTCACAGACTGGTGAGCCTCTGCCCATCTTTAATTCTGAGACACTCTGGGGTTGATTTACTAACCTTATAAACACACCACGAACATGTATACACCTCTGTAGTGTGTTCCCTCCCAGCATGATCTATGGGTGGAATCTAAACACCTTTGTAGTGTGTACACACCCAGCAGGTGTGTTGTGCAAAGCCCTGCATGAATTGCAAGGTGATGTTGTGTAAATTAGCTCTATGTTGTGTTGCTTGAGTTGATGAATGCAGGAATGTAAATGCATGAGCTAACCATTTTTGTCTAAACTGTGAAGCAGCATTATATATGCATCATGTGCATGATTTTTCCATATATGGCATTAGTGGAAATATGCTTTTAGAGACTTTTTGGTTGATAAATACGTTTTGCTGTGTGAAAATCACACGCACCTGGTGCGTGCGTGTGTTTAGGTTAGTAAATCACCCCCTCTGACTCTATAGGATGCTTTTTTTATACCCAATCATATTACTATCCTGTTCCCAATTAACTTAGTTATTACAGCTCTTCCTTGTTAATACCACTTACTTTGTCAGCTTTTTGTTGAGACGTGTTGCTGTCATCAATTTCAAAATTACCTTATTTTTTTCTCAAAATGGCACATTTTCTCAGTTTAAACATCTGATATCATTTTCTATTGTGAAAAAAATATGGGTTTATGAGATTTTGCTAATCATTGCATTGGGATGTAGATACAGTAGATAGATGTTGTAGACAGTTGCACAATGCTTTTTTGGGGGTACCAAAAAATGAAATGTATTTGGTGTTCCCTTTTGGTTTCTTTTTGTAAAATCTACAAACACAACACACAGTTAGGGCAGCACAGATATTAGCACAATTTACATATAACCAACATCCTTCCATAACCTTGTAATTACCTCTTTTCATGTATATATTGAAACCTAGTCAGCGAATGCCTAAAGATGGCTGTGGACCCTCATTTTGGGGGATATAGGAGGCATATTAAAGGAGCCCCACCAATCCCTCTCAGCCTGTCATGTATCTAGAGATACATATTATTTTATCAGTCTAGTTTCATATCTACACCCACTCTAATGGTATATGCAGATAGAGGCAAAGAAGATAAAGGTGAGAAGAAAACATCAACAAAATATAATCACCTTCAATTAGATGTTTGCATCTAATTAATATCCAGATATCAACCAAATGTACTACTCAACTAAAAATGTTTTTGTAATAACATTATCTAAATCTTGCTCTGTGTAGTGCAGTGTCCATTCATTGTGAATACTACCCCTAACACACTGTATAGTAGAGTACAATGCATGATGCTAAAAAATGGTCATACACATTATTTGATCCATTGTGTTGTGGCAGCCTTTACACAATGCTTGTTAACATACATGCATTATTGCACTTCAATAAATCATAAAGTGTGAATCATCCTTAACCCCTTCATGACTGAGCTTGTTTTTAGTTTCTGTTCGTAAATGACTGACACACTTTTGACATTTCACATTAAGAACAACAATACGTTTTGACAACAAACTATTAAAACAGAGGGAGGGCAGATTGATTTTGATGTGTGTCAGCATTCTGCCTTTCTAAGAAAAATCAGCATTTGGTTTTTGCTGTTGCACATTGGAACAACTAACTCTGTGCTTATCATTTACTGCCAAGCAGTCACAACTATCCTAATCCTTGAGAGGAGAGACAATACAAAGCAATTCTAACTCAATTATATTGGATGTGTGTAAAGGGTTAAGGTAAACCGTGCTTGTTCATTCATTACCAATGTTCAGCCTTTTTTTTTCTAAAATACCACTGAGCAGAATTGCATCACTCATCCCTGAAACCATTAGTTTGATGGATTGAGAAATTACCAAATGTCTTTTAGTGCACATAACATGTTGTTCCTTATTTCAGAATCATCACTCATCTGTGTCTGTCACTTCGCCATGAGAAATGATATCGAATGTCATTTCTTATTTATCCTCCATACCTTCACCAGGGAGAAAAGCTCATAAAGAACGGAGCAGGCAATCGGTGGAACAATATGTTCCAAAGCATGTATCATGATTCAAATTAATTTATATTACAGTCAAGAACACTTATTAAATAAAAGTCATCTTGTTTGCTGTAGACATCAAAGACAATAAATTGCACAGCTTTGCAAGTGATACAATATATAAATGTTTACTGTTTTTTAAAGAGTGAATCTCTGAGCCATCTGTAATTAAGTAAGCATTGCTGGGGAACAGGCACATATTTATTTATGTTTATACTGATATGTCTTTTTATGCTTATCATTTCTGATTTTGGTGTTGCTCTGTTTTCTGTGTACAGCGATGGCTAAACTACAAGAATTATATCACTTGCAGATAGAATCAGTTCTTTAATTCTGTAATTACATTACTTTAACTGCCACTCACCTGGCAGAGTTAAGCACAATACCTTGTCTGGAAGGACTCTTGGCAACTAGGAGTTGGGATACAAGGTGAGAATTTTGTATCTGGCCACCTGTAAGAGAGCATTGTCCAAACCAATATTGTCATCATAAAAGGGATATCACCAACAATGCTATCCATGCAAAACTGCACACAATACAGTATATTTCTATATCCTAGTGAGTGTTCATTACCATTTGCTATTAACTACATCTTTTCCCCCAATTTATCTTAAGAAAACAAGGTACAAAAACAGGTGCTGCAGGCATGCCAAAGTGGCCACTAAGTTAGCTACATAGTCAGGTTGAATAAAGTGAATCGCCTTTAACCGATAATAAAAAAATAAAAATATATTTAAAAAAAAACTCCAAATACAGAACACTGTATCCACAGTTGATCAAAAGGTAGGCAAAAAAACTTTATAAAGCATGGTTCTATTTGTTCCAACAAGGGAAACAAATGCTTTTCTAATCGCCTTAGGCACTCAGATATTCCCTGGATAAACAAACTTTACTTAAAAGTTCATTTCCAGTAATATTCTGTGCATTAGGAATGCGTCCAGCTCTTTTTAACAATCAACTGAGTTGGCTAGAACTAGTTTTGGAGGGATATAAAAATAGTTAATCTACACTAACCCCACAAAAAGCTATAAACAAATTAAAATAACCACTAAATATAGCCAATGGGTGCAATTATACATACACTGAGTGGCCATATTATTATTTGTTGTTGTTTACCACGACAGTAGAAGTGATTTTTTTCTGAAGATATGGGTAAACAACGCGATTTAACAGCCTTTGAACGTGGGATGATTGTTGGCGCTCAAGCCATGGAGCGAGTATCAGCAAAACAGCAGAATTCGTTAAATTTCAAGCGCAGCTGTTGTTAAAGTGTTTAAAGACTGAACTGTTAGCCGACACAAGACAACAGAAGGGCAACAGTGCAGTGTCAGATTCTTCGCATCACCTTTCAACATCTTGTGGAGTCATCTCATGGAGTTATCTCGTGGCCCAACGAAGTACTGATGGGGTGGTCATAATAATCTGACCACTCAGTGTAATGTGCTCTAAACACTCCTAAAACAAATATTATATATAAAAGAGAAAGAGAGAGAGATTCTTATTTGCAAGTGAAAAAAAGTTCACTATATAGATTATGTATGTATTTATACATAGTGATCACAACCCCCCTTCCTTAATCACCTCTTCTCAAGAGAGAAGTTCAGTTCAGCTAGTCTTTCCTTTTAGCTGAGCTCCTCCATGCCTCTTATCAGTATAGTTGTCCTTCTCAGCACTCTCTCTAGTTCCCCTTTTTGAGAACTGGAGCCCACAACTGAACTGCCTGTTCTAGATGAGGTCTTACGAATGCTTTCTACAGGGGCAGGATTACGTTTCACTCTCTATGCAATCTGTACCTTTTTTAATACAGGAAAGTATTTTGCTTGCTTTAAAAGTCTACAATCTACCAGACTTCCTAGAACCTTTTTGATTAATAACTCCTCCCAGTTATACTCCCCATACAGTGTATGATACATGCATATTTTAGCCCCCCATGTACTACACTTTGCATTGATATAGGTGAAGCCTCATTTGCTACATTGTTGTCCAGTCAGTGTATTCAGGTATACCTGTAAGTTGGAGACATCTTGTAAGGATTTTATTTCACTAACTCCATGTCATCTTCAAACACAGAAATGGCACTACCAAACCCAAATATGGAACCTTTGGGTACATCAGTAACAACCGTAGACCATTTAGAGTATGAATCATTAATTACTGCTTTCTGATTAAAGCCTTTTAGCCAGTTTTCTATCCATTTACAAACTGGATTTTCTAAGCCTTTAGACCTTAATTTACACATTAGCAATTTCAGAATTTACTGCCCTACACAGTTTGGTATCGTCCGCAAAAATCGAAATCAAACTATTTATCCCTAACTCTATGTCGTTGATGAATAAGATGAACAGGATCGGTCCCAGCACCGAACCCTGGGGCACCCCACTCACAACCTTTGCCCAATTAGAAAGAAAAAATACAAAGCCCTTCCTTGCTATCTTTAGGTTGCCATGGCCAATATTATGTTAAATGTGAGGTTATTATGCAATCTATTTATCAGAGGCTAACGGTATATTTCATGTGTGGGCCCATTAGTTTTAAATGGTATAGAATGACATCTCATGGGAGGTTTGGAATATAGTTTCTGATTTCTGATTGTGAGTTAATTAGTAAGATAATACACGTAGGGAAACCTGAAAACCCATTTTGTGGGGTTTATGTTAATTTAATTATGAGTCTACTAGTTTCCAATGACATATAGTGCTGATTGTAAGATAATGAATATGAGTTAATTTGAATACCTATCATGAGAGTTAATGCTAATTTATGGTAATTTATTTAGGAGCTTAAAGATCCCAATGACCTATAGTACCATCTAGGGGGTTGTAGATCTTAAATCAAATATTATAGATGTTTTATACTAGGATTTTTTTAGTTAATGATTTTACAAGATGTCCATTAGGTAGTAGAAATATGGTAGATTCCTATATACGGACCAAAGGAAACTCTCATCGGGATATGCAAATGTGGTATCTGGGTATGTAAATGTGGTAACTGGGTATGTAAATGTGGTGTCTTGGTATGTATCTGTGGTATCTGGGAAATATAAAAGGAAATCAGTGTGTATGCTACACAAGTCTATTGGACGAAACGCGTAGGGGAGGAGCTACACGCTGACGCTAGTGTATGGAGTGGAGTGAGACAGAGCTGAGCTCATACAAGCCGATTGTGTGTTTTTAAAGTGCTGAAAACTCTTTTAAATGTAAGTGTTCTGATTTTTATGAATAAACTATCATCTAGCAGTTTGGCAATAAATACACAATTAGGGATGCACCGATACCGATACAAGCATCGGTATCGGCCGCGATACCGAGTATTTGCATGAGTACTCGTACTCGTGCAAATATCACAATGATTATGATTATGCAGTCATGGTGGGGAATTCGGTTGCAGATATTTTCTGTTTTGTAGAGATTTCTTAAATTCCAGTCATAGGAACCATAATTTGATATAGTCTTTAGGGTAGAAGGATAAAGGAAAGTCTTCTATTTATTTGATGCTATTTACTTTCTCGACCAAGCCTGAATGGGAGACTTTAGTCTAGGTCTAGGTCTTCTATAGTCTAGGATTAAGGAACATAGAGGCATTCGTCTGATGCATGAGTAAACATGTTTGTAGAAATTATCTATTTATGACAATAAAGCTTCAAAAAAGCAGTGCTATTTGACACATGAATCCCTGCACGGTTGGCGTTCAATGGGAAACTAAACAGTCTTATTCTAAGAAACTGATAAAATAAAGAAGGTCTGTTTACTTTTATGCTTTTTACCTATTTTATCCTTGTAATATTATTCTGTAATGTTTCTCTACTTGGCATCTGGAGATAGGACACATGTGACCTTCTTCTTTAAAATCTTACAGGAACAATGGAGTTTGAAGTAGATGTAAACACAGTCACTAAAACCTAATTGAAGCATTAACATATTAAAGTATTTTTCATAGATTGCTTTCAATCCTTTAAAAACTTAAGTTTTCAGTAAAAAAAAAAAAAAAAACTGATGATCCTGCCATGAAGGTCCTTGTTTAGGCACTTTCTGTGTTCCTGTGACAACTGACTCCCAATTGTGCTCCTGTGTTGTTACCTTATCACATGTACCCCTGTGGAGACAGTGGGGTTGATTGGTTGATATCCTAAAGGTCAATAGGTTGTTCACTTTGCAAAGGAATTTTTCCATAGCTTAGCGAATGTGGTAAAAATTCATTTTGTAGAGAATACCCACTCAACGTGCAAGGAAAATGAAAACAAAAACAGGAATTTGGATTACACATGATTGATGAAAGTCAACAGAGCTTCGCCTCATTCACTAAGCTAATGACAAATTCCCTTGCAAAGTGAACAGCCTATTTGACTTTAGTAAATCAACCCAGAAATTGTACGCGTCAACACATATTGCACATAGGCATGGTTCACCATTGTCACTGTCAGGATACTGGCCCAGTGCAATGAGTAATGCAGATTTAGAAAGACTGGATACAAATTTTGAAATTACACTAACATGTTGAAGCTTAGATTAAATTTTACTGATTGTTTTAACATGTTTTTAAGATGAAAAGCAAACCAAAAAAGTGTGCATAAAAACAGGTAATTCAGTTCTAATTCATAGCTAATAGAAAAGTATCATGTAATATAAAATGTGCTAGAAATCTTACTGATCTTTATTTGTGATGCTCAAGTTTCAACTTTGACTTTATTTTAATTAAAAAAGGATTTCAAGCATTGGATTTCAGGCACATATGTCTACCTTGCCGTCATAAGCCTGATCTTTCTTATAGTTTGAGAAATGTCATGTGGTTTTATATGTAATGTGAAAGTTAATACTTGATACTTAAATGTAATCCCAAAATATGTATGGTTCTTACTGGTGGTGCTGCTTCAGTTCTCATTTTTTATTTGTGTCAAGAATGTGCTGCTGAAATCCAGAGTACTAATCTGCAGATTTATTTCTACAAAATAGAAAATGTGTGGCTTTAGATGAAATGAAAGCTCTGGATCAGAAGAGTGGATGCAACTAGGTTAAATAAGTACAATAATAATTTATTAATGTTCCGTCTCTTATTCATGTATCTTAGACCTAGGGAGCTGTTAACTCATCACTGACACATAGTTCTCTAAGGGGTATATTTATACAAAATGTAAAAGCCAGACGTCTTTGCGTGCGTGGACTCAAACACATTCTGAAGCCGCCATTCTCACTATTTACTATTCCAGATGCAGGTGGGATGAATGGCAGTGAATTAGATCAAGTGTGGCAGGTTTCCATATTAACCATCAATACCATCAGTGAACCGGCATTTCAAAACAACGGATGTAGGAAAGCGATCAGTGCAAACCAATGTAACACTGGCAGTACAATAAAAACGGCAGACATTACTGAGACGTGAGAAATCAAAATGGTGACCAAATGGTACTGAAAGTGGTTGCATGACAATAATGGGAGCTCGGGTTATTTAGGGTTAGGAATCACACTTGTCAGAAATGCCTTGACATGACAGTGAGGCTTTACATGTAAATGTATGTAATACAAATCCCCTGTTTCATCTGGAGGGCGGCTACCTTTGTTCCCCACAGTCCCTGTGTGTGTTGTAAAGTAGCCACCGCTCCAAGCTCACTCCCATGATGGACTAAAAGTTTTCATACATATTGGTAAACTAAACATGAGATTGTAGTCCATCACGGGAGTGAGCTTGGAGCAGTGACTACTGTACAACACACACAGGGACCATGGGGAACAAAAGTAGGCACCCTCCAGAAGGAAGGACAGTGTCAGCACCAATTAAGAGACTATTTGAGGATTGACAGCTCAGTGATGCACAAATAAGATACATTTTTGTTACTAATTGTGGTACTTGAATGCATTTTCAAGATTTAACTCCTGAGTTTAGTGTCACTTTAACCAGTTGACATCCGCGGTGTTAAACCCCCTTCCCATCCAGGCCATTTTTCAGTATTCAGCGCTGCGGTACTTTAACTGACATTTATTCCGTCATGCAGCGCTGTACTGAAATGAATTTTATACCCTTTTTTGTTTGACTAGCTAGATTAAATGGAGGGAATTTGGGGGTTTTGTATTATTCAGTGTACTGCCCTGCCCATAATCAATTTTTTTCTTTTAAATAAATATTAACTGGGTACATAAAATAAAGCAAAGAAATGCACAGGTCGAGAATACAGAGACTTCAATGCCCACATAAGGGAGTAAACATTAGAATAATAGGTTGTAGTACTAAGTGTACAGTTGTACAAAGTGTACATCTTGGCAACATGAAATAAAATCTATGTTACTGCTCTGGAAAATGTTCAGGAACAAAAGAAAAGAGAGGTAGAAGTGAGGAGAAAAGAGAGAGAGAGAGAGAGAGAGAGAGAGAGAGAGAGAGAGTAAACCACAGAATCTATTCTCATATAGCAAAAAGAAGAGAAAACTAGTAAAAACTGAACCAGCTGGAGACAATGGGGGATAAGAGGGGAGGGGGACAGGAAACAGGGTTGTGTAGGGAGCCATTGTTTTTCCATAAATGAACGTCTCCTTGATTCCACTTAAGTGCATGGAAATTAGCAATAGCCTGTTTGGTGGCAGTGGACATGAACATTAATGCTTTGAATTCATCACTGGGGATAGCCTCAGGTCTTTGTTAAGCAGGGCCTTGCAGGGATCCAAGGTCAGAGGGTGGCCCAAGATAGTTCTGAGGCTATCACCTCCATTTTTATATTTATCATTGATTGGAGCTGCTTGACATTTCTAATGTTTTTTGAAACCTGCTGTCAATTTATTAATGGCTATATACAGTATATGACACAAGTTGGGAGCTGAGATAGTTGAGTGTTAGGAACCAGACTTTGCAGAGGTGCCTTGACGTAGCAGTATAGCTTTACATGTATGTGCAGATGTACTGTATGCCACAAAAACTTTGCTGAATGTTAAAACAGTTCACTTAGCTATTTTTGCTGACATGCTGGTTTAAAATCCTCCACCACCCAGCCTAAAGAAAAACCCCACATAGTAGTCACTGCCTATCTCTCTCCCAACACTCAGCCATTGCTCTGCCATTGCTATCAGCTCTCCTGTAATGCCGTGGCAATATCAGGAATCACAGCTGCGGAGGCTATAAGCAGGTAGGGTTGTGGCGGAGGGTACGGCGTCAGGGTCGGGTTCCAGGCGTCACTCTCAAATCATAAGCGGAGAGTTTGGAACCCTACCATCATGTGCCGCGGTGAACAAGGTCTATTCACGGTTTAAATAATGGAAATTTAAGGTACAACGGTTAATTATCATAAATCATAATTCAGCAGAGTTAAATTTTCAACACTCTAAGTTCTCAGAGTATTCTTATCATACACTGGTGCACTTTCATAGGCAAACTATAGTGGTTGCAGTTCATATGTTTCACCCCTAGAGGGAGTGAGAGTCCAATCCAATACAAGAGATGGAAATCCTTTCAAGCCAGTCTAAGTACTGCAGATCTCAGGCGAGCTGCAGTAGTGTCTCTGTCTCAGTCACAGAGACGGTATACTTGCTGTTTAGCAGGTCCAAAATCGGAAAGTCCTGGCTCTGGGGTTCTCAGTCCAAAATGCAGGAAGCAGGATGTCAGATGGCGTTCATAGAAGAATAATAGAACGCCATACTGACCCGGCTTCCTGCCTTTTATATGGAATGGGAAGGGGAGGTGCTGGTGATGCAGGGCGGCCCCGATGCGTTCCACGCTGGAACGCAGCGGCGATTCTACTTCCTGATCGCGGCTGCGGTCCCCCTGTGGAACGCAAGCCGCGATCGTTACATCTCCTCTCCAGAGGGTCCAGACCACTCTGCCCGAGAACCCCACACACAACAGTCACCACCACTGGATACCATCTCCACGTACCCTGCTGCAGTGTCCCGTCTCTCCTGCCTGGACTGGCCTTGATTACTAAGCTCAAGAAACCCACACAGCAGTCACAGTGGCTGGGTATTATCCCTGCACACCCTGCTGCAACCCGGCTCTCCTTCCCAAACCAGTCCCCGGAACCAAAGAACGTGGCTGTTATCTGTTACAGCATACTAGAGATGTTCTATTTCTCTATCCATTTGGCACGAGGACACAGCAGATCTGTTCATCACACTGAACATGTTCCCTGAAAGGCACCGCTCCAAGTCACAAAAGTGTGAGTACAATTATTTATAATTTTAATATAAGTTTGAAATGATTTATACGATCATTGCACCAGTCATTCTGTTTTTCTCTCCCTCCTCTTCCCCACACTGTTAGATAAGCTACACCCAGGAGTAGATAGTATGTACACCCCAAAGAGCTACCATTCTGCAAATACATCCCTGGTTACTCTATCCCAGCTGATTGCTTCTGCATCTGCCAGTTTACACATCATTAATATGAGTACAACATTGTTACCCACTAGACATGTAAATTCCATTTCTTTCCAAATGGATATTCATATGAACTTCATTAAATTCGGCCATTTGAATGCATATGAATTTCCAAATTTGAATGCGTCTGAATGCGAACGAGTCCGAATGTTCCTTTAATGAGAATTCGTATCTGTCAGAATTTCATTCAAAATTAAACTAAATCAAACATGTGACTGTTCTCTAGCAAATCAGATTTTTTGGGGGGCTGTAGGGGGTTGCATTACAGGCCCGGTTAAGTGACTTCCCCTTGTGGATCTTTCCGAAACGAAAATTTGGACGGATATGAAATCTGAATAACTAACTGAATTGCGGATCTGAAATCCAAAAAACGAAAGAAATAAAAATCTGAATCTATCAGAAACAAAACAAATATTTGCAGGGTAAAATTTTACCCACAATTTTCTCCTCGGTCACCAGTTTTTATTGCGCTAGATTCTTTTTCTTGTTGTTACATATTAGCTACAGGTTACCTGTACCTGTTTTTGCCTGTTATTGCCCTTGCTTTCACTCAGACACCACCATCATCCTCCACACTAGAAGGGCACTTGTTACACCAACTTTTTGTTTTCAATTGTTTAGTGTATGGGTGTATGGCCAGCTTTAGTCTGTGTGCAGGAGAACTGCTCCCAATCACATCGAATCTGAAACTCGTGGAAATGTTAAATTATTCTATAACATCTTCAGCAACTCTGCAGTAAGTTATAAGATCATGTTTGGTCCGGTAGTAGGGCCGTACCATGCAGGTCTCCCTTTATATGTCCCTTTTCTCATATGATTATTGGCAACATTTCCTTACTTTTGTCCCCTGCTTTCAAATACAACATGTTGCAAAATCCTTCAGTTTCCTGTTTTCTTCTAACGTAGTCAGGCAGAAAAAGAAAAAGACTGAAATAAAGACTTAATGAACCTGGAAGAATTGTTTAAAAGAAAGAAGTAAAAACTGAATAAAGTAGGGACAATGCCTACAGTGAAACAGCCTGCATTTTCTTACAGCCTTTACTTCTGCTTTTTCTGATAGAATAAAAACATTCAGGTGCACTTAGCTGGTTCCGCCAATTAAGTTTTGTTCACCCCACTTGCTCATGCTCACTGCTGAATGATGATGGTGTTAAAGTGGAAAATATTCTTATACTGCCTCCATAGAATACAAAAATGATAGAAATTTGTATTTAAAAAAAAGAACTTTTGTATTCTTATATATAAAAAAATATTTATAAAAGGTATAGGCTGAATTGCAATTATCTGTAGTCCTTGGGTGCTCATACACATCTATTGTCTACTTCACCAGGGGTAGCCAACCTTGGCTTTCCAGCTGTGGTGTAACTAAAAATCCTATCATGTCTCTGGGAGTCATGCCTGTGGCTGTCAGAGACATGCTTCATGAGACTTGTAGTTCCACAACAGCTAAAGTGCCGAGGTTCCCTATCCCTGTTCTACACCTAGGGCTACATAGGGGATTCCGATCTCTTTTTGGAGATTTAATCATTTGTTGGCCACCTCATTTTGAACACACTGTATAACACGACTTTCAATGTATTTATGTAGTTAAAAAGGGGGCAAGAGATTTAGATCACTTATGTGGCTCAAGACTTATTTGATCTAAAGCCCTTTAAAGGATCTGCAATTGATAAATGATAGGTATGAAATAGATTCACATGTTTCTCAGTGTTAAAGCCTCTTGGGAAAGGGCAACTGCTTGAACAACCATAATCTATACAATAATGGGCCCAAGCTACTTACCCAACACTAGCCAAAGACACACAAACAAAGGGACGGAGCTTTGGACAAAGTGAATAATAATACGAAAGTTCCAATCCTGCAGGAAATTATGGAACAATTTTTGTTTAATATTAAAATATAAAAACACCTGTTAATTCCCTCATTAACCCTTTTGCTGCCGGAGCTTTTTTGCGCACATATGTGAAAATGCACATTTTAGGCCTGAAGATTACTTAAAATCTCCAAAACATAACATTTTCTGAAAGCAGAGACCCTATAGAATAAAATGGTGGCAGTTGAATTGTTTTATGTCACAAAATAGTGGTGCAACTGTTTATTAAACAAAACTTTTCAGTAGAAAATACATTCAAATGTATTTTAGTGCTCACAAAAACATAATACCCAATGTTTTGGCAAAGTATAAAAGATGAGGTTGCATCTAGTAAAGAGATACCAAATTTGTCAAGCCTCAAAACTGCACATGCCTGCCACAATTACCTATAGAGATTTCTTTAAAAAAAAAAGGCCATTCATTTAGACTTAATAGTGAATGATGGTCCTAGAATGATTGCTCTCACTCTAGCATGTGCAGCTATACCTAACTTGTGTGGTACAATTGCTGTTATTGCATGCAAGAGCACCCGACACACATTTGCGTTTGTATGTGCATGTACAATAGGGGCGGGGGCTTTTAAATTATTATTTTTTCTTTAATTGAGTCTAAATAACTTTTTAAATTTTCTTCACTTAAAGGTATTGCAATCACGGGGAGGCTGACAAATCACCTATGCAAAACCATATAGCAGTGACAAGTTCTCTTTATGAAGACATCAGGGGTCTCTTAGACCACTACTGTCACTTCAGCACTCCATTAAAGCTAATGGAGATTTAATGGCTAATTGCTCTGCTGCAATTTAATTGCCCAATCAGTAGCCATGGGTGCATTTGGCCAGTGTTGGTTGGAAAGATTTGGGACTTCCGGTTCCGGCGCCTGATGTAGCGGACGCGAAGTGCAGAGCTCCCTGCCTTTCGCTAGACTTCTATATCCTATGCAGACGTTGCCGATCCTCCTGAAACAAAAAGATGTAACATTGTTAAACAAAGCTTTTCTAGCTTTCATATGGAGGGGTAAAAAGGCAAGGGTATCGCTACAGAAATTATTTCTGCCAAGGGGCGAGGGAGGAATGGCTTTCCCGAACGTAAGACTTTATAATCTGAGCTGTTTGCTTAGACACGCGGCTGATTGGATCGGCTCCTCCTCTCACTACTCAAACTTTCACCTGGAAACGGAGATGGTACATCCCTGGAAACTCTCCAACCTTTTACATTGCCCCTTTTCTAAAATTCCCTCACCCCTAAGATCCAATGTTATCATTAGAGACACCGTAATTGCTTGGAGAGAGACCCACAAAATTGAGAAAGCCAACCCGTACTTTTCACAACATGTGAGCCTGAAGGCAAACCCATCATTCCCTCAGGGGGAAGAATATTAAACTTTTACCAAATGGGAGGCCAAGGGGATTACAAAATTTGCACACTTCTTATCCCCTGACACAGGCAGGAGACTAACATTCCAGGATTTCAGAAGGCTATACCAGAGGCCCGCACATGAGTATTTGCACTTCCTACAGGCGGTAACTCATCTAGACAAACTTGGGTCCACAGCTGGCAGCCCAAATAACCAATCCCTCTTAGAAAGAATTACGACCACTGATAGGCAGTCTATATCGACCATCTACTCTCACCTGAGACAGACATACATCCCCCCTCTGACGGGATCCAATTTGATAAAATGGTAAAACGACCTCCCCAGTGAGAACTTGGTAGAGAAAATCGTGCAGGGCTATCGCACTATCTGTAAGGCAATGGTAAATGAGCAATGGAGAGAGACCCAATTTAAGATACTACACAGGGCTTATTATGCATTCCAACTACAGCGCACACCCGCTCATAACCCAGGGTACCTGACCCACTGTCCCAAATGTAAAATGCAAGCTACTCCACTATTCCACTGCCTGTGGCTGTGTCCCTTGATTCAGGATTACTGGAGGACAGTGATAGACTATATAGCCTCGGTGGTGGGCCAACAGATCTTGTTAGACCCCCTTTTACTGCTGTTTGGCTATTGGGACCACCCTTCTGCGGTGGCCAAACACCACAGGTAGTGGATAAATATAGCCTCCCTAGCATCCAAACAATGTATAATGAAAGAGTGGCTCTCACCACACCCTCCCACCATACAGGGGTTACGACAAAACCTTCTGGACCTCCTACACTTGGAAAAATTGGATGCTGAGATCCAAAGGGAGGAGGACAATAGGGTGACTCTCTTTCTCAATAGATGGATGTCCTTTATAGACAAGATTTTCACTACTCAAGAAAGGGATTCATTTTTGTCCCCCTTCCAATACTCGTCATACATACTACGGGCTGCGATAGGAGGTGACTCATGACGCCAATAGGCTAAGGAGATACGAGAACCGCGTAACACCAAAGCCAGTGGCAAGACACAAGGATTGGGCATTTCACGCAAGTTATGATATAATTTAAACTAGTAGGTAACAAGTTGATATGGTTAAAAAAAAAAAAAACAAAAAAAAACAGACTAGGTCAAAGCTTGGTCAACAGCTGATGTATCCTTAACTCTGTTATTGATATGTATGCATTATAATGGTCGGCTGCATCTGCGTATGCACTGTTATATCTGTCTGACAATAAAAACTGTTTTAAAAAAAACAGTTTTTAGGTAACAAGTTGATATGGTTTAAAAAAAAAAAAAAAAAAAAATTTACTGCTGTTTGGCTATTGGGACCACCCTTCTGCGGTGACCAAACACCACAGGCAGTGGATAAATATAGCCTCCCTAGCTGCCAAACGATGTATAATGAAAGAGTGGCTCTCACCACACCCTCCCACCATACAGGGGTTACGACAAAATCTTCTGGACCTCCTACACTTGGAAAAATTGGATGCTGAGATCCAAAGGGAGGAGGACAATAGGGTGACTCTCTTTCTCAATAGATGGATGTCCTTTATAGACAAGATTTTCACTACTCAAGAAAGGGACTAATTTTTGTCCCCCTTCCAATACTCGTCATATATACTACGGGCTGCGATAGGAGGTGACTCATGACGCCAATAGGCTAAGGAGATACGAGAACCGCGTAACACCAAAGCCAGTGGCAAGACACAAGGATTGGGCATTTCACGCAAGTTATGATATAATTTAAACTAGTAGGTAACAAGTTGATATGGTTAAAAAAAAAAAAAAAAAGACTCGGTCAAAGCTTTGTCAACAGCTGATGTATCCTTAACTCTGTTATTGATATGTATGCATTATAATGGTCGGCTGCATCTGCGTATGCACTATTATATCTGTCTGACAATAAAAACTGTTTTTAAGAGGAAAGATTTGGCTGTGCTGTCTTGTACTGGGTCTCTGGATCAAAAACCAATACAAAAGGTATCCAGCACACTGCATTTGAAAATGAAAGCGCTGGGGACCTTTGATTCGTATTGAATGTGGCCCTCCCCGTGTGTACCTTACCCCTTTCTAGCTGATTTCAAACTTTTCTGAGTGGCTGCCATTGTTTGTTCTCTTTTTGGACCACAAAAGCTGCAAAGAATTACAAATCCTGTAGCAAGTACTGATTCTCATAAATGTATTTCAGCTGTATTTAGCTGTGTGTCTGAAGTTCAGCTTTAATAAGTCCAAGAGGGATCTGGCATATCTATAGGCAAAGTAGAAATCACCTTTAATTCCACTAGACATTGCTATTCTTGTTCTTTCACACAAACTCTTCCTTATGCACTGCTGATCAGGATGCCTTCTTCTTTCTGATATGTTTTACAGACACCATTTCCTAAAATTAGTATACAGAGATTGCTATAGCTGACAACTTCAAAAGAGCAACAAGGGACTGATTCCTGAAAACTACAGAAAAGAAAATTAGCACAAAAGTGGAGCTGTCCCTTATAGCACCAATTTTCTGTTCTCCAGTTTGTGTGTATCAGTCCTTATGTGTTCATTGCAGGAAGACAGTGCCAATGGCTGCTATCAAGGGGGACAGCGCCACTGGAAATGTGATTATGATCTTGTTTATGATAAGGGTTATTTTCATTGCAACCTGTAGATATAGAAATAGAATAGAATGGTATTCCTTTTTAAATAGATTGTTTTTAATATGTACTTGTATTAAGTAACCTTTGTGATGAAGTCCTCTTAATGTCTTAGTGTGTCAATATGTTAAGAAAGCTCATAAGGCTTGCTTGTCTTCTTTAGTTTTTCCTCCCGTTTTTTCATTATCTCTTTGAAATGTTCTTCTTCTCTTTTTGTATTTTCTAGTTGCTCTTGCCTCATTTCTTCCTCCTCTTTTTCCATCCTGATTTTCAGGTCTTTCTTCCACTGTTGGAAAACAGCATAATATCAATACTGCAATAAACAATGTAGCAAATTCCTAATTCCAGCTTATTGCATATTGTTTGCTGTAAAATTCCTACATACAGGGGGAGGTTGAGCCGGAGGAGAGGAGACTATTCTTTTCATATAAAGTGGAAACCTTAAGCAGGAACTTTTTACCCATATCTTAAAAATGACAACAAAGGCGCCTTTAGAAACATTTAGTCATGGCAATCTACAAACGGATACTTCAAGATAATTCCCAGCTTTTTATTCTTTGCATACCTTATTTTTCTTTTCCTCTCCATTCTTCTCACAATGGCCATTTTTTACCATACCATAAGGCCATATTATTCCATCTCCCTTTACTTCCCAGAAATCTAGCACATGTGACTAGGACATGGGACCATGCACATCATCTCAAGGGGGAAAATACCTTTCCCTAAGATCTCATGAGATTTTTCAGTTTACAGATGAGATTTACCAGCAATGCACTCTGATGTAACCTTCCCAGGGTGCATCTCTTAGGCATGGGTTACATCACTAATGCCTAAGAGGAATAGGAAGTGGAAAAACAATAATTGTAAGAAAAAGCAAAATATGTTTATTAAACTAATGATTGTAAAATGATTTCATCTCAGCATGCAGATATGAATACTAATGTGATTTTAGGTAAATGGGGGTAAAGGTCCATTTTAAAGGTCCTCCACAGTCAAACATGGTAATTTAACAATTAGTGAATCTTTACTCACTTAAAGAAAAACTTTTATAAGAGAAATGCAGAAGCTGCCTTGCTGACATCTCTTTCTGGAAATGCTTGTTGGCTTATTCATATTGGGGCTAGAGCAATCAAATAAGAGTATTTAGTGATATCGGATCTGCTCAGTCACCATGGACAGAAATGCCCATGTTAGGATCCAGAGCACCTCCAGGTGGCGCTGCAGTCAGGTCCTGCAGTTCCTGTGCTCACCTGCAGGTGTCTCCAGGCAGCCAGGAACTGTCAGGTACCAGATCACCACTGGGTGGTGCTGGAACCTGCGACTCCAGTGCTCACCTGCGGGTGTCTACCAGTTAAAAGACATTCACGATACACAGGGGGTCACGAACAATAGGCTAATACCTAATACCAAGCGAAACATACTGGCTCACATTGATCACATTTGTATACATTGTTGCAGCTGGTGACTGAATATTGTATCCTAGCGCAACTAAATTGGATAAATTGTCTACCAGCTGACAGCTGTGCCCATCCCCTCCGTCATCCATTCCTGCAGTCAGCGCTGGAGAATTAGGGAGGGGAGAATCCTGCCCCTGGGGACAGTCAGGCCTTGTTCACACCTGGGCGTTTTTCCTAAGCGCGTCACACGCGCGTTTTCTTCCCGGCGTTTGGCGCGTTTTCATGAGCGTTTTTGTATTTTAGAAACGCGCGTTTTGGAGCAGCAACAGAGGTGTCCAATGAAGAAGAATTCCTGTTTTTCCACAAGCGTCCAATGAAAAAGACTTCCTGAGACGCAGCATTTCCCCTTCCTGTTGCAAAAGACCGTTTGGTGTGTGGATTATCTTTTGCAGAGAGCAGTTTTGATTGATTTGTGACATATGGAGCTGACCAGACGTAGGAGGACTGCAGCAGTCGTTTGAGGCATGTGTGTGCATGTGGAGGACATGATGAGGTGGTTGTCGAATGGGTGGGGTAGGTATGGGTGCAGTGTCATGCGGTGTAGAGTCATCTGGGAGAATTTGGGAGTCAACAAATCTGATTAGTCCTTCACGTGCTGCCGACTGTCTATGTAAAGGCACCATGTTCAGTTTCTCCTCCAAGCTGAGCAGAAAATGAGCTGTGCTTGATAGCCTGGGGAGAGGATTCGACATGGAGTCCAGGACCTCGACCAGCCTGTTCTCCTCCCTTTGAAACCTCTGGCGTC
>NW_017306656.1:76974-106351 GCF_000935625.1 Nanorana parkeri | reverse complement strand
AGTACACACTGCATGCATTCGGCATGAAAACATAGCAGACATGCACGCATGTTACACGGAAATGATGAACACAAGTCTATGCAAACAATGCACGCATGACGCATAACAACAGTGCATGCATTCTTCAAGAAAATATTCAACACATAAAAAACATTGCTAATGTACCTTTTGATTCCTATGCTTGCTTTGGGAAGGTTTCCCAATCCGGCCACGTAGCTTGTGCGATGTCCAGCCATGCACGTTGCCTGATGCGCCTGTTCTTATAATTTGCATGACGCATGTCATATAGACATGGCCTTCCCTGCACCAGCCGTATGAAGGCCTCAGAATCCAGCATGCCAAATGTGCTTGCATCCTCCATCTTCTCTTCTGCAACAGCTCTCTGGAAGGTGGGAGTGGTCTGTAGCCATGTGCGGAACGCGCGTTCTGTGCGCGATTTCTGTGACCAAAAACGCTCAAACACACATTTCGCCCTTTCCCGTCGAACTCTATGGGCGCGAACGCGCTACAAAATGGCCCAATACGCCGCAAAGAAGCTCCTGGACCTTTTCAGGCGTGGGCCATTTTGTAGCGTGGTAGGGACGAGCGGAAATACGGACAGGTGGGAACGAGACCATTGACTGTAATGCTATGTATTTTTTGGACCGTTTTGTAGAGCGTTCGTCGAGCGTAGGACGCGCTACAAAACGGTCAGGTGTGAACAAGGCCTCATCGCTCTTTGCAAGGAGATAATCAGGAAGTTAGCGATCGGCAGTATGTGTTCGCTGACTTCCCGATCAATAGAGCCGACCTGTGACAGCTTCAGTGTCACCGATTGGCTTGAATTATGGGGATGAGTGTTTTTCATTCACCCCATAATTCTCCTTTAAGTTAGCCAATAAAGGCTATCACTTTAAACTATCACTCTAAACGTTCTGTACTAATTAATGGCTAACACAGTCCAATACTCTACTACTGCTTAAATTAAGGGTGATTTACTAAAGGAAGAGTAGGTATAAGTTGTTATGATACTTCTGCATTGCAGATCCCAAAAATATTCCCTCACACAGCATTTGTGATTCTTGAACCTAGTGAACCTCTTGAATCTAGTAAACGTAAACTGATGTTCAATGGGTTGCTATGTGTTCTAAACATCCAAATAAAGGTGCTGTTCCTATAAGGTGCACTATGGAAAAATGCATGTCACCATTTTAAAATTTTAAAACAAATGTGAACACTCACTAAAAGGTCGAACGTACATGTGCCAAACTAAGCAATGTGTCATAAATGTGTAAAGCAGCAAATGTGAATCTTCCTGGTGCATGTTTTTTAAATTACAGTGATTGATTCACCTGCAGTGAATGTTGGGTTTTAAATTTACTTACTACCATAAGTATATTACCATCTTTAAGAAATGATTAATACAAAATATAACAAATTATATGACGTCTTAAAAGCTGAAAAGTGTGGGATACTAATTGGACTGTACCCAGCACATGCATGTGTGAGATACATTTGATATCCTATGCTCAAGAACTAAGCAATACCTAATTAATAGCTGTTTTTATATTGTGAGCTTCAGCATGCCATCTTGCAAGTTCATGATACATTTAATAAATGTTATAAACAAATTAATAATTCAGTAATTGACTTTTGACATTGCATGGCTTAAAAATAATTAGAAAGATGTTATGAATTTGTTGAAGATACTATTAATTAGGAAAGAATGTCTCAGAGACAACACAATATAAACTCCTGGGTATTTAATGCATTTATTGGCTAACTGTTCATTTTAAAACACATTAGCTATTTTAATATATCCAGGAATACCAAGCAATTTTGCTCATATAACCTACTAACTCTGCCTTGTATTGCTCTGTGTTGTCATCACAGTCCCAGGCCATTTTAAATATTGCTTTGTACACATTTAGCTTTTGTCTGCATTGTACCTGCAAACTAGGTCAAGGAACCAGGAAGGCATTTTCTCCACATACCCCTTGGATTTAAGGTCTTCATGGCTGAGATGCCATAGGTGGTTATTTCTATGCTGCAATACACTTATGTTATCAGTGGAAGCAGACAATCCCTACTTAAGTTTAGGGTAAGAACAATGATATATAATGTCACAGTTGACACTGCAAGCCGCTACAGAGAGAGTAAGTCAGAGGGCCCAATCAACATTTTAGTACGGGCGTCCAATGATTCGTAGTTATACATGGTACTCCAGCAGGTTGTAAGCCAGATCCTGCTTCAGGGCTATCTCCTTATCAGGCCGTTAAGGGAGGTCAGAAACACAATCTCTTAATTCTGGGTTCACCTTTTTACAGCTTTAACACTGTCCCAAGGAAACATTACATACAGAAGCTTCAGGCCACCACCCAGGTATTTCTGCAACACCAGGGCCATAGAAACAACAGAGCCCAAGGTTGTCATTGCATCACAGGAGCAAAGACATCCAATTATTCCATAACACAATGTGTTATGTGTAAACAGTGGCAGGGCCGCTGAGTGTTCCAGGTTCTGCAGAACAGATATTACTTGGTGCACCTACATACTTCAGTTCAAGGCTATCCAAGATTGTTTCCCTAAACTCAGGACTCTTTCCCTTTACTTCTGACACCTTGCAAGGGAACCTGGTGAGGGAACCCAAACCCCAAGACAACACTGTGGCCTTCCAACCAGTACAACTGGAGTTTTCCATGTCCTGGTCCAGGGGACAAATATCCAAAGCTCTCAGGGCTGTCACAGTGGCCACTAATGTGGTGACCCATGCCCTTACCCTCTAGGGACATGACAAGCTTTTAGCAGGACAGAGTCAGACTAGTATACACACTTACAGAATTGTCCATTATGAATGTGCTAACACTACTTCTCCTCACCCAGGATCTTTCAAGAGTCACCATTCCCAATCACGAATGATTCAACCTAAATATGGCTGCATTAATAAATCTTTACTAGGGAATAAATCTTTAACACAAACACGGATTTACATTCTTAGTTAAACTGAACACAAAAAAATAATCAAACAATAAACTGTGCTTCCATGGATAAAACTGGTGCTCACACAGTCTTTGTTCTCAGAAAAGTACTCCATACTGGAGGGAATTCTGTACTTTTTGCGCCCTGTCCCCAGGGCAGAGCTGCTCCAACTAAGGGGGAGCACAAGTCACAAAAGAGTTCATCCTCACAAGTCCTCCCATGCTCACTCCCCCTCTGTCAGGTTGAGATAAGTATTTCACTCCTGTGTCATAAAATGTCCTCCAAAATCTCACGCAGGTTCGCCTTTCTAATGTTACAACTAAAGGGAAGAACATTCCCTAAAACAATTCCACAGTAATGAAATAAGAACAGGTGGATATATCTACAGAGTTTGGAGAAGGCAGGAGAAGTGAACAATCTAGGACAACATAGCTGAACTGTAAAGTGAGCTGAATTGGAGAATGTTTCCAAATGAGCTATGTTGTCCTAGATGTTCACTTCTCCTGTCTTCTCCAAACTCTTCACCCTTTTGTGAATAATCCTGCTAAGGGAGTAACAATGACCTATTGCATGCCCATGCCCTTAATTAGATTTAAAAATTATGATAGTTCTGATAGTTTCCCCTTATTTATTTTTAGGTTTTATTAATCATTAAACCATTACCTATGAAAATGGAGGAGCAGAAATTGGTAGTAAACGTATGAAGTGTCCCAATACACAGCAGTATCATTTGAAATTGTATTAAACCTAGCAGAACTATTGAATAACTAAAATGAAAAACATACAGGGTTCACAAAACATACAAGGTTATTGAAATTCCGAGCAATATACAAACACACACACTATATAGGTTGAACCTGATGGACTCGTGTCTTTATTGAACCTCACCTACTACAGTATGTAATTATATATGTAACATGTAGAATCTGGCACAAGAATATTAGAGGCAAAGAAAATGGAGACACTGTTATTACAACAATACAGCTGCATACATGGCTGCTTAACATTCAACACAAATTTCCAGATTGTGTTCATAATAGATAAGTGGTCAAGAGTAGTAAACTGGTAACTGGCAGAGCCATTCATACATTGATCAAAGTAGTGTTCCTGCCTTATATACAGGAAGGGACTTCTGACTAGGCCAACCAAGGCCCTGCCTCGGGCAGCAGGCAGTAGAATTCTTAACTCCCGACGCCTGGGACACGCAGTTCTGGGTGCCGGGCGGGTAGTTGTTTTCTACATTTAGCCCTGCTTTGAGCAAGCAGGGTTAAATGTAGAGCGGGGAAGCCGCCGCTTGTTTTGTACAAGTGATCTCGGCGATGTCGCCGAGATTACTTGTATGCAGCCTGCATCGCATTGAGGAACCTGGCTTTGGGGCAGCAGAGAGAGTAAATCCGGCCCTGCTTATATATGGTACAAATAAAAGCAGATTTAATTTACATTGTCAAAGAATGCTGTGAAAACTATGTGTACATAGGCAACTAGAAAAAAAGTGTGTGTTCTGCAAAAAAAGAAGAGCCTTTTACACTGATGAGTCACTAATGACACTGGTGAACACTGATGAGTCCAGTACATTCCAGCCCTTCATAGTCTAAAATAGAACAAAAAACTTCCTATTTTAGGAATTCAGTAGGAAATTCAATAGGAAATGAACCACCTGAAGACCAGGGTGTTAAACCCCTTTCCTGTTCAGGTAATTTTTCTGTACTCAGTGTTGCGGTAATTTGACTGACAATTATTCAGCAACGCCATACTGAAATTAATTTTTATATCATTTTTTTGGGACAGATAGAGCTTTCTTTTGGTAATATTTAATCACCACTGGGGTTCTTTATTTTTTGCTGTATAAAGAAAAAAGTACCGATAATGTTGGGGAAAAAATGGTTTTTACTACGTTATATTCCAAAACATTTATTATTATCCAATTTTTTGGTAAAATATAAAAGATGGAATTATGTCAGGTAAATAGACACCAAACATGTCAAGTCTTAAAATTGCACGCACCTGTGAAATCACAAAAAAACGACCATGCCCAAAATTGGCCATGGGCAACGCTTTGAAAGCTTTTATTGCACATTAATTTATTGTTAACAGTGATTGATGACCCTAGAATTACTGCTCGCACTCGGACGTTCACAGTGATATGTAACCTGTGTGGCTCAATCGCCGTTTTCACCACTAGGTGCATCCGTCATGTGTTTGCATTTGTATCGGCGTGTACGTGCGGGTGGAGGACTACTTTTGTTTATTTTTTAAAGGTGACTTTATTTTTTTTAATTTTTTTACCACTTAACTTTATTGCTATCACATAGGGGAGCTCCCTATGTGATAGCACAGACACATTGACAGTTACTCTTTATGGAGACATCAGGGGTCTATTAGACCCTCTAATGTAACCTAAGGAACCCAAAGAAGCTAATGAATCAGATCTGCTCCAGATGGTGGAATGTGCTGATCTCGCTAAAGCGACCATGAGCTTATAGCAGAAGGGAGCAAGCCACCGACGTAAGGCTTACTGAGCTGGCCAGCTGGAAACAGTTGTGTTCTGCCATAAGCCTTACGTCGGTGGCAGGGAAAGGGTTAAAGTGTATTTCCACTTTTGCAGACACATATGAGAAAATCCCTCTATATGTTTGTTATGTGTTTCTATTCACACAACCTACCTTAAAACAATTTTTCAAAAATATTTCTTACCTTTTGGATGTGTTTGTATAGCAGGCCTTTGGAGTTTCTCTGTACAATTTCAAAGTGACAGGAAAGGCTGACTGTCCCAATAAAATCACTAGGGACACTTCCTCTCATTAACATACAATGTTTCTATTTCTTTAGCCCTTTGTTAGGACTGAAAGTGTTCTAATTGTGATATGTTGGGGATATTATCACATATGGTGAGCACTTCAAAGATGCAGTCCACTTGCAAGGTCTTCTTTTAGGGGCCTGGTAGCCCACTTTCATTTAAACGAAAGTTTAAACATCCATGTCAGATACCATCGCTGGGGTTGTTCAGTACAGCATCCATGCACTGCTTTAAAGCAACCACAAGTTCAGCCTATCAGCTTCTACTCTCAGCGTCAGGCTGATTCAACCCACCAGTCCATTGTCTGTTTTTCCTCAGACTAGTCCTTAGAGTAGTGCTGTCCCACATTGCACTGGCGACCCTCAGGCTCCTGGCTCCCCCAGCCTCACCAGTTCTCCCAGCCTCCCCGGCTGACTTTGTGTGCCACCAGCACACACACCACCTGACTCCACTCTGACTTCTGGGTGAAGTCTTCCTGACTCTTGGAAGGGAACCTTTCCTGTCTCCCAGCTGGAGCCCCGAACTCTGGACCCAGGACTGGAGATTTTCTCCCTCCTAAATCTTTTTGAAATCATCCGGTTGCAGAATCCTGAGCAGAATCCAGAAAATCTGAAAATAACTGCAAAGCCAGTTTTTTCCCCTCTAAAACGCCTGAGCCTCTCTGGCTGAGAGTCCTGGGTGACCATTATAGCAAATTTTACCGTGACACAATACAGCACTGTCACACAATCTACAGTAGTTTACAACTAATAATGAGATACAGTACAGGCAGGGCTAATTAGACTAAAGCTTAACTCCCCCTTACATTCCAGAGGAAAATGCAGTTTAGAGAAAACAAAGTTTATCTTTTAGGAAGGAGCAATAATATGTAGGCAGCAATTGTTATAATAGGTGTAATCCCAATTTGGCTTCAAACGTGGAAGTACGCCTTAAAGTGATATTAAGGTCAAATGGTTTTTAAGCTATTTCAAATGCTGATTAAATCACTCACAATGGATGCTGCTCATTGATGTTTAAAAATGTTAGTTTCCTGCAGAATCAGCTGGTCTCCTGAGCACTGGGCCTGACATCCTGTTTGGGGGGAGTGGGGGCTCCTTTCCCTTACAGGGTCCTATGCAGCCACCCTTTTGTGAGCTATTTTTCAATGTTTTTGCATATATCTACTGCTTACTAGCAGTAGATATATGCAAAAAAAAAATGGAGACTTTAATTCTACTTTAAGTCTGAAATGATACTATTTTGTCAAGTATCAGATCCTGTAATATTTTATTTAGTTTCAGATGCTAAAATAGACAAATGCATAGACAAAAAAAAGGGTTTAAAAAAGGTCTATAACAAGGGCTTCTAATCATTAAGTCTAGAGTCAAAATGCATAGTAAGTTTTGTGTGTATGACAATGTAATATCTTCATAGTTACATTGCTATGCTGCAAATAATTGAACTAAATGCACCTAAAAAAGAACTTGAACCCTCAGAACCCATAACCTGTAGCTATTTATGAAGGACGCTAAAAAAAAAAGTATAAAACATTGCTCAATGTGCTGTGCTGTAACAAAGAAAAAACCCTTCCTAATCTGCAAAGGAAATCAGATAACTATCTGCATGAACATTCTACTATGTTAGTAGCATCTGTGGAACAAAGTAATGACACGGTGGGGAACATTCCAGTTTACTATAGTGTTTTTATGTAAATTACTGCTTACCTGATCTTCCATAACTTTTTGTAAATCCATACTAGTACGTGTGGTGAAATCCAATGGTGATGGGGGAAATGGCTTATCCAACATAAGTTCTTGTCTGTAAAATATATACCACATGAAACATTAGAAATCTTTCTACTTTACGACCCCTGATGGGAGCAGTGCGAACCGAATTGGAGCGGTAGTTGAGATTATTACTTTTGTTACTGTTTGTATTTTGTTTTTCTTGTTGATCAACTTTAAAAAGTCAGACACTAAGCGATGTACTAGGTATTCGGGGAAATCTTGCAGGCCTCCCTGCTCACTTAGATTCCCTGTGTATCAGGGGCAAACATTAAAGGATACCCTTAGGGATGCTTATGCAGTATGACATACTATCTTTAACAATCTGCCTCAATGTTTCTGTATTATTGCAACATGTCCCTGTTTTCCTGCTGTACTTATTTTTATGCTGAAAATAAAAAATGTTTTTCAAAAAAAAAAAAAAAAGAAATCTTTCTACTGTATATTAAACTGGCACTGAACTCAGGAGTTACATTTAAATAAAAATACATTCAAGTTCCTTAACTATTAACAAAAATGTATCTTATTTGTGTATCACTCGGCTGTAGATCCTCAAATCATCTCTGAATTGGTGCTGACACTTTCCTTTCTTCTGCAGGGTGACCAATTTTGTTCCCCATGGTCCCTTTGTGTGTTGTAAAATATTCAATGCTCCAAGATCGCTCCTGTGATGGACTACAATCTCAATACAAATTAGTAAACTAAATGTGAGATTGTAGTCCATCACAGAAGTGAACTTGGAGCATTGGCTACTTTACTATGGGGAACAAGTGTTCTAATCAGTAAATACTAGATTTATTTGCCATTAGAAAGCTGCTCGGGTGCAATCAAGAAAGTCTTCATTATACAGCAGGCTCGCAAATTACAAGTGACATTTATTTAGAAGGAATCTTCACTGAGGAAATATGTAGGCTGCCTTTGAAAAAGTTATTATCTGGTTGTCATGCTTCAGAACTTTCTAAGTCACTGGGGTTGATTTACTAACCTTATAAACACACCACGAACATGTATACACCTCTGTAGTGTGTTCCCTCCCAGCATGATCTATGGGTGGAATCTAAACACCTTTGTAGTGTGTACACAACCAGCAGGTGTGTTGTGCAAAGCCCTGCATGAATTGCAAGGTGATGTTGTGTAAATTAGCTCTATGTTGTGTTGCTTGCGTTGATGAATGCAGGAATGTAAATGCATGAGCTAACCATTTTTGTCTAAACTCTGAAGCAGCATTATATATGCATCATGTGCATGATTTTTCCATATATGGCATTAGTGGAAATATGCTTTTAGAGACTTTTTGGTTGATAAATACGTTTTGCTGTGTGAAAATCACACGCACCTGGTGCGTGCGTGTGTTTAGGTTAGTAAATCACCCCCCACTGACTCACAACAAGTATGCAGATCAGGAACTCTGTGCCAATCACTGACTTCACTCTGACTTTCCTGATCTATATGCTAGTTTTAGGTCAGTGTCTCAAGACATTGAAGCCAAAGGATCAATATAACAGCTGGACAACTAACATTTTTAAAAAGAGGTCACCAATAAAATCATCTGTATTTCTTTCAGAACAGGTTTCCTTTCCATGAAGTTACATAAAACGTTGTTTTCTTGCTATCATCCCATCCATTTCATTCATCGAGTCAACCCTTTTGTTCTGGTAAATATACCATTGAAAGTGTTTTGTTATATCTGTTTGACTACTGCAAAAATTCCTTTTGATCCTGCCAGAAATCTTGTGAGCTCTTTACTTGTCCTGCCTGCTATCAATTACATTTTGATCTACAGTGCTATACCTTTCCATGTAAGGGACAAAAGGAAAGGGGTGGGGTCCTGTAGTCCTATCTTGTTTTTTTTTTATCCTGATCTAGAAGGGCTAGTGATCGTTGTTTTCTTTGTATTGGAAGTGTGTAGCTGGCAGAATCACCAAGTGAAAATAAAGGAATACAACCTCAGAAGAAAGGAAAATGCAGCTATCATAAATACAGAGTGAAAATGTCATTTTTTGGGGTTTAGATATGATTTAACCCTTGCATTATACTGAACAATAATGCAAATTTGAGTCAAAATCAAATAGCAACAATTAAAGGCTCCCTGTAAGTTTTTGGCCACCACATTTGACTACATCATGGCAGCACAGGTCACGCAAAAACAAAGCCCACAAAGACACACTGCATTGCGGGAACTCAGCTTTTTTTCCAAGTCTAGAGCAGCGCTGACATGCTGCATATAAATAGATCTGGGAAAAAAAATTCTAATTCCTCTTTGTGTAAAAGGGGACATTGGGACACTAGAACTGTGAGGGTAGTTTTCCAAAGTAAAACAGGAGAATGTTAAAATAAGATTTTGGATGTGTGAACAGAAGACCAGGTAACAGTCTTGCAAATCTGGGAAACAGGGCTTAACACTTAATAAAAGTCCAAGAGACCCCCACAACCCTAGTGGGGTGGGGCTTAACAGAAAAGGGAGAACCCGATCCGAGACCATAAGCCTGATGGTCTGTCTAAACCACCTAGAGATGGTGGAACAAAAAGCAAGGGTGCACTTCCAGGGCCCATCCAGAAATACAAAAATGGAAACGCTCTTCTGAAAGAAGCAATGACTACGAGATAAACTTGCACAGCACAAACCACAACCAAACAATTGAGGAAAAGTTTATTTTGATATGCAATCAAATTGAGTCAAACAAGGGAATGGGAGGACAATATCCTTGTTAAGGGGATAGACACAATCTACCTTAGGCAAAAAGGAAGTCCTATGCTGCAAAAGTGCGAGTCCTGAGAGAGACGATGGAAATCTTCCAGACTGTAAAAAGATATAGGAAGGTTTAAAAAAGGAAAACAAGGAGAGGGCAAGGAAAGAAACTAAAACTTGTAGCCCTTAGACACCACCTCAAGAATCCAGGTTAAGTGGCCACAAAGGTCAACAGACATCCCCCCAGTCTGGAAAGTAGGGTGCAATATAATGCAAAGGCAGGCTTGTCTGAGGATTTGGCAGACTTGAAGTGCCAGACTTTGCAGGTTGTCAGGTTAACAAGCTTGGAGAGTTCCATGCTGAAGTTGAGGGAGTGAAGAAAAGAAATGATGCTTCTAAAGAGAGAGAAGATGACTTAGCAATCTGTTCATTAGGCTTCTTCTGCAGAGAAGGATGGATGCCAATGCCAGCACAAACAGCAGGGAGCTATCAGTCTTCATATAGAAACAGCTGGAAAAGAGAGTGCAAAGGGAAAGTCATTGTGGCCTTTGGAATTAATATAACCCAAGGCCGGAAAAAACACTGGTCAAAGCAACATGCTATTCCTGTATATTCAGAGCAATGAGCACTACATCAATAAGAGTTGACATTTTTTCTTTTAACATGGGAGTAACTAGTCTCTGTAGCAGATGCCTCAGAAGCAACTAAAGCAGAGGGCAAATAAGATACATGTGTGTGGCTTCAGGACCCGGCTGCACTTGACAGGTCTAAGGAGGACTCTGAGGAGTTGATAGACTCTAAAAACAGAGGACAGTATGACTCCAGGCTGGAGACATTGGCAATATCAGTAGTCATGCTGCAAGCAGTATCCAACTCATTAGTACTGTAGAAAGTCACCACCACCCCACCATGTCTAGAATCAGACATTTTGCAGCCACAGCATGGTTAGGCAACATAAAGACCAAGGGAAAGAGGATGGCCTCAAGTACTCTCTAAACTTGGACAGCTGGTTGCAGGTGAGGATAATTGATGGGACAGTAGGATAGCCAGAGATGGCTAAAGACACTGTAGGCGTACTGCAGGAATAGAGCGAAGATTCCCCGTGGCTCTTTACGCCAGGAGCATCAACGGGGCGATGTTTCTGGAAAGTGTATGGTGGAAAAAATGGTGCAGAGGTCAGTCTTTAAAACAACAGAGCCCCATCCTCCTAGGCCAATAGCAAAAAACTGAGGCATGGTGGTGGTAGAAAGGATTATACCCTTGGCTGGCCTACAGTTTTTGTTGTGTGCCAGTGTCTAATTCTCCTAATTCTAACCTGCAGATTTAAGTTTTCCTGTGTCTATTTTTATTTTCCTGACAGTCTGTTTTCAACGTTCAATAGTGGAATTCTTTAATGCCTATTATATACACAAGGAATACATATTTGCTTTTCTAAATTTAATAGAAAATGTGCTATGCATCTTCACTGAACACTTTGCATAATTGTATTTAATTCTGGTATTGTCGTTCCTCTCTTGTGCTTGCTGTCACCAGCATTTGAGCTGGCTACATGTCTAACAAGGGCTCTTCAGTGTCTGGCATATCAAACAGCTTCACGTCCTTCCCTTGCATATTTAACACGATGTACTGTAAATTCATGATCATTCAGTAGCTGCTTAAACCAAAAACAGAACAAAAGATCATTTTCCAAGAGAAACCAATCACATACAAAAAGTCTTAACAAAAAATAAATGTTTGTGTTTAGATTAACCTAGCAATATTTACTCTAAATCTACTAAAAATTAGGACCCTCCAGAAAATCACTATGTTCTATGGCATATTACATCTTTACTGACTTCTTATATGTGTAATCTCGGCACTAACTTGACACTGACATGACTTTGAAGATAATTTATATTCATTTTAATATATACTGGATACACCTTAATTGCTGGCAACATTTAAGCTTCATGTGCACAGTATTACAAAGCAGTACAGGATAAATTTCACCCAAAACGAATTTTTCAATTGTGGGTGCACAGTGGTGGGCAGAGTATTATCCTAGTTTGTTATATCATTTGGGGATTCCATTGCTGACATCTACATATCATAATGTCTGTTTTTGTTCCGATGCGCCTTAGAGTTCTGAATGTTTTTGCCCAACTCCTAAGGTGTTTCTACACCTTCAGTTACATTTTAATTAATTATAAAGGCCAAGTCCAGTTGAAACATAGCATGTACATAGTAAAACCTATCTGTTAAAACCTCTGTTACGTTTCTGTTAGTCTGTGTCTCCGTTTCCCCACACTTTCTGTCTACACAATGCATGTAAGTACAATGCAAGGAAAGCAAAGTAAGTGTGAAGAATGTTCTCAAAAAGGGAAACAGACAATATTTAAGTTCTCCGTTCTATCCAAATCTAAAATCATTTTGGCTGTTGGGCTTTAAATAATAAAAGAAAAAAGGGATACCCTTGTAATGGTCTCAGCAAGTGTGACCTTCTGGAGTCTGTAGAACAGAAATCTTGTGAGAGAGCTATAAAAAGACTGTCAGGTAGTTTAAAGTCAGCCATACACAGTTAGATTTCTCCTTCAACCCACTGGGTGTGGATGGAGGAATCTCCCCTGCGAGCTATTGTATTATGACAGCGGATGCTCAGGGCTGTCAAAATACCCAAACATTGAGTGCAGCTGATTGGCAATTCTCCATCCAAATTTTCAGTCAAATATTGTTGAGCTGTTTGATGCCAGAAGGACAACACATGGATCGAATTTTAGCTGATTCACCAGGAAACAGTCAAAATTTGATCTGTGTATGGTCAGCTTAACTTTCCAGTATCTACAGGGAAAGTGGACCCCCCCTAAAAACCTAGATAGAAATCTCACCACTAGAGTATCTATAAGACAAACAAAAAAAAAAAAAACAAGTTATGTAACCCTCCAGCATCTACCAAATACTGAAAGCAGTTTTGTGTGTACTAACCCTTTAAAAATTCTCGAAAATTAAACAGCTTACAAACAACACAAATGTATTCTCCAGTTATGACACTTATGAAGAAAAAAATCTGATGTGCAAACTCAAATCCGCACTAAATGTGCCTTGTTATGACTGCTTAGATGTGTGTTTTGCTGATCTCCAGTAGCTGTTCTTTTACATATTGACCCTAATTAAACTCTGGCTTCCCTAACATTTGTCTTGACCCATGGCTCTATCTCCTGCCCTGACACCTGGCTTGTGATTGTCCCAGTATTAACCTTTTGCTTAACAATGACTATGACTCAACACCCTGCATCTGGCGAGCTGAGTCAACTTGATCTCAACTATCCTTGGCTTGATCTCAACTTTCCTTCATCTGACCCACTGGCATTTCTTTCACGTGCTTTCCTAGGTGAGTGTGCACATGGCTAGTCCATGTAAGTGTGAGGTCACTCTGTTCATATGCATAACAATCTGGAGGCAATCGGCTATAGTGTAAGTACATAAAACTTTTCCTTGCAGTGATTGCTGAGGAAGTGCTTCATTAAAAGTAGCAGACCATTTAATTTGTTGACCCTCCTTCCGTGTGTATCAATATACACACGTAAATGCTGGGATAGTAAGCTTGAAACGGGGAAAACATACAAACTCTCATGAAGAATTGGCACACAGCCGCCTCGTGCTATCATGCAAGAGTTCAAACTACTTAGCCACAGTGCTGTTATTGTTAAAGATTATAAGTTAGAAAATGACACAAACTACATGTAACTTCAGTGTTTAAAATAAAGGTACCAACAAAGAGAATAATGACAGAAAGAAAAAAAAAAACAATGGAGATTTTTGACATCATATTAAATTCAATGGTATGCAGTAGCATTAGTCATTAATAGTTCTTCACATAGTTGGTGTGTTAATTAAAGGCCTTTCATTTCACTCCAACTTGTCAGTTTAACACACTTTTAGTTCTGATGTCCCTAATTAATTTTGCAATGAAGACAATAGCTCTAATTCCTTTCATGAACAGCGGTGTATGAATGCATTTCAAAGTCACTTACACAAGGCATCTTGTATACTTAACTTTCAAGAACAATGTCAAAGCCTTACTTCAGTATTTGGAAAGTGAATCTAATTATCGAGTGATGCAACCTTGCAAATTAATGGTCATGAAGTTTGACTCTTATTCAATTCAATCTCTTGGGGATGAACTTAATGCTTTTAAGAAATAGTGGGTCGTATATTATTAGCTACAGTGTGTACTCAAAGGCTACATTTGTCTTCCTTATCTCAAAACTAGCGTAAAGGTTAAACTACATGGGAGATTTTAATGTCATGCTACCAAGTGATTTAGCCTCTTGTTGGCAATCACCTCATTTACAACGCATTGATTTCCACTTGTTGTTATCAAGCTGTTTGTCCACAGGAAGTCTAACTGTTGTGAAGTTTAGCCATCATCAAGCCATTAAAGGAAACATATAATTAGAGAAATGAGGATGGTGACATTGCTGACCTCCTTATGAAAATTCCATTTGACTGTCAGGTTGTCCTTCTGGTTCTTGTCCTTTTTAAAAGAGAACTCTAATCAGGAGTCCTGATTTCACAATGGCTTCATTTAGTCCATGCATGAGACTAAGGAAATCATCAGTGGCAGCCTCAATACCCCCTCCTATTGACAAGATGCTTTATTACACATAATATGCAGATGCTGACATAGAAAGCTGAACTTTTGGTGTTTTATGAATTAAAGCCCAATTTGAGTTTCACCATAAAACAAAGAAAAGGATCCCCCAGCAACTCTTAGGCCTCATTCACACACGAATCGGCCTGCACGTACAGCTCCGTGCTGCGTGCGGGGCCGTACCAAGTAGCTGCCGGGAAGGACAGGTGCTGCGTGTGATTAGGGGGGCTATGCGGCTGTACGCCCCCCTATGCTCACCTCATTTGCAGGTCCGTAGGGGTGCGGGTTTTCTGGCCGGGACGCATACAGGATCCATTCTGGTGGCGTATGAATACGATCACCCGCACCCCTACGGACCTGCAAATGAGGTGAGCGTAGGGGGGCGTACGGCCGCGTAGCCCCATAGAGAAGGACAGGGGCTGCGTTCTAATCACACGCAGCACCTGTCCTTCCCGGCAGCTACTTGGTACGGCCCCGCACGCAGCACGGAGCTGTACGTGCAGGCCGATTCGTGTGTGAATGAGGCCTTAAAAGCAGCTCTGTCTGCTTTACTCACCTTGACTTCAGCGCTGACATCTGGATACTCATCCGCTCAGTATTCTGAAACCATTTATTTTTCCATTTTTTCATGCAGTAGGCTGGAATTGTGCATATACTGTAGTCTATTCATGAAGAAATAAAAGTTAACCTCCAAAAAAACCTCCAGTCCAGTCCAGAAAGATTCCAGAACACCTGTGCTGGAAGACACAGATCTAATCCAGTGGCTGAGCACTGCTGTAGCTGGTTCTCCTGAAGGCGGGGTCACATTTGCTAATTACTTTCGGGCCATCAGGTGTTGCTAGGCAACATATTTCAGAGGTTCACCTCCTTTGTGAAGCCTAAGGGAGGAGTGGGCAGAGTCCTTTATATACGGGGAGCATTGAGCGCTTTGGCACCAACTAGTGGGAATCTTTCTGGACTGGACTTTAACAATCTTGGACCAGCAGCTGAGATCGGACTTTCATCTGATGTGTGACAGGCGAGATGTTTTTAAATATCCTGTAAGTGCATTACTTTTAACCTTTACTAAACAGTCATGTTTATACTGCACTTACACCCCATTCACACCTAGGCGTATTGTAATATGCGCGTCTGGCGATTCGCGGTAAAAAAGTTACGCGACCGTCGCGCAATTCCAAAGGCTACTTGGCTGTATCCCAATGGAAAACGCCCTTTGTAGGGCGTTAGGGACGGGCGGAAATACGGCGAGGTGGGAACGAGGGCATTGACTACAATGCAATTTATATTTTTGACCGTTTTGTAGAGCGTTCGTCGAGCGTAGAACGCCCTACAAAACGGTCAGGTGTGAACGCAGCCTTAGATCTGTGCGCTGGTTTTTTATGTTTTCTTCACAAATTTCTTTCCTGATTGATGTTTTATTGTGTTAAGCATCAACTTTAAACCAAAAAAAATTTGATTTACGTTAGTGGTAGTATGTACTAACAAATTTCTGTTACCAACAAATGTTTGTTGCAGAAAAGTTACATTAAACAAAATTAAAAAATGACTTTTTTTTTTATACAGTACGCAGAAGAGGAAAATAAAGCAAAAATTTGAGGTATCCCCACAATTGCTACCAGACTCGTCAGGTCTGGAAGGAATGTTTAGCGGGACCCCCAATGTCAAAAGAAAGTGTGGGGTTCCCCCCAAAAGTCATACCAGACCCTTTAGGTCCTCCTTAAAATTCCAAACCAGACCCTTATTACGGTCACTTGCCTGGCAGGGCAGAACAGGGGGGATGAGGGAGCGCCCCCTCCTCCCTGTGCCATACCAGGCCACATGCCCTCGGCATTGGGAGGGTGCTTTTCCATTAGCCCCCACCTGGAAAAGCACCTTGTCTCCATGCCGATGAGGACAATGGCCTCTTCCGACACAACCCTGGCCTGGTGGTTGTGGGGGTCTATGAGCCGTGGGGCCTATTTGCATCAGGGTACCCCTTTAAAAAAGGGGGTGCTCAGATGCTGCCACCCCTTTTGAATGAGTAAGGGGTACTTGTATCCCTACTGATTCACTAAAGGGTTAAAGTAAAATGTAAATAAACATACCACACTTTTAGAAAAAATCCTTTAATTGGAAAAAAACACAACAAAGGTTTTTAACAAGTCCTTTAATAAAAAAAAATAACAATTCCAAAAATGAAAAAATGGATCCACCGACGCAATCCAAACGTCACTCACAACGTCCAGCGCTGTCCACAATGTCGCCGACTCGCTAAAATCCGAAAAAACCCGCTGCCTGCCTGCTGACCCACCTGAACCCGCAGTCAAATGGGTCTTCTCAGATCCCAACCGAATGAAGACAAATGTGCGACAGGCCATGTCCTCCAATGACCTGAGGACAGTGGCCTGTCATTGCAAGTCAACAAGTAAGCGCATCCAGCCGTGACGTTGTGGCCGACTCCGCCCATTTGTTTTCATTCTGCCAGGACCTGAGAAGACCCATTTGACAGGTTGCGGTGGAATGTAAACAGTTAGGTGGGGCTAGAAGTGATGTCACCACCCATTCATATGTATTTTGCAATATATAGATCCATTAACCCCCTTCCTCAATTAAAAAAGTGTAATTTAAAGTGCATGTGATTGATTATATATGTTTAAATGTAAAAAATAACTAGAGGTCTACTAGGTTTTTTTATTGTTTTTTGCTTGCAATCTGCCTTGATGATGACCTCAGCCTCTTCTTTTTTTTTTTTATGCATTTTAACTGGTTAATGTATGCACAAAAGATTGGAAATGGATTAACAAAAGAACAAAAAGACACAATAACTACAATGGAGAAAGGTTTAAGACTAGTGCCAAAGAAGTAGAAAGTACAGAAAGAAAATGCAAAGTAAAAACATAATGCAGCGCCATGAAAGTCTGCATCTGCTGCTGTTGTTTTTTCAAGATTTTGGAAATACATATTTTTACAGCAGAAGAAAAAGAAATAGAAGTAAATGTGTGCACATGCTGTAACTCTTATAAATGCAAAAGATAAATGCAGAGTTTGTGATGCGTACTTAATTTTAATCTTGTAAATATATACAAGTTTAAATACAGTTAATTCCGTGTACATATTAAGTCCATGACCAAAGGTTTCAATTCACACCTGTTTATGTTCCCAATAATTAGACAGACTGTCTTGCATTTTGAAGTGTTATTTTGCAGTTGTAAAGCAGAACTCCCGTTCTCTTCAAATTAACCCCCACACTGCAAGTGTTAAGTGCTCGTTTTGGTCAAGTGGTGAAAATAAAGAAGATCCTTGGTCCTACAGCAGTGACTGCTCACCTCTCTCCCCCTCCACTCTGTCCTTCAGTGTCTTCATGTCTAATGGACCTGCATTAGATATGATATCATGGGTCTGTAGACCACCAGAGCCTAAGGAGAAAAAGCTGTGTGGTCCCATCTAGTAAAAGTGTTTTATTTTTAGAGAAATCTTCAGCATTTTTCTACTGGTAAAACAACTGAGACTCAAGATTTGGTTCCCAATGTCAGGGATGAAACCACAGAAATCACCGGGCTACAACAGAAAACAGAACCTACAGTGTAATGTATGACCCCCTAACACCCACCACTGACAGCTGATGCATCTTATAGGTTCAACAATAGAAAAAATCAGTGGCTGCCAATGTGCACAATAAGATTTTTTACATCATCATTCATCATCATTGCCATCTTCCTCTTGCAGTGATCAGGTAAACTCGTAGGTGCATAGAGGAAAATATTCTATACATAAGAGGCTTTTTCACTAAGCTATAACATGTTATTTACTATAACGATCAATATTTTCAGCCATGCTATTTTCACTTCTTATTGACCCTCATTGCTGAAAATAATAGTTATTATTGTTGAATGACGAATGTATAATGCATACATTGCAGCCAACAATTTTTAGAAGGGTTAAAAAGGTGTTTCTTCCATAGAGCACCACTATACTCAGAAGGAAAACAAGCTGCATTATGCATTATGGGTAATATTTACCCAAGACTTTGATGTACACAAGAGTGGCTATACCTGTACTTAATATTTAATATGGAGATATCTTTGTTGTACAGTTATTACTCTATGCTAGCTAAAGGGCAGTGTCAAAATTACTGTAGGTAGTTTTGTTTTGTAAAACTCTCACTTCATTTGTTAGTTAATTTAAGTATCTTCTGGCATGATTCATTCTTGAAAAGTTTCCATATTCATCTAAATATATTACTAAAACCTTTTTTGCATAATCCCATTTTAGCAGCTGTTTATTAATTCCTGCTTTACAGATTAAGGTAAGAATGAGTTAAGCATTTGATAGTAGAAAGGAGAAGAGATAATAATATGAAAGGAGTGAATCATCCTCCCTCATCACTAGCCATTCCCCATGACAGGCAATTTTCAAATATGCTATGATACAGAAACAAATGTCTTCTTTACACGTTACTAAATGCTTAACATCATCATTTTGCAATTCCACTCATGTACCTTTAATCCTGTGTATGATTGATCTGCACATCATTTTATCCGGAAGGGAATTATTTCAATTGTTTCATTAGAGAGGAGAAGGCAGCGCTCATTGACAGACAAGTAACACTAGTAAATTTGACGTTCAGTTCCCCTTCGCTTCATGATTAAGAGGTGTAAGTAAAAGATTTCCTATACTAATATTAGACTGTAAAACCTAAGGAAAAGACTTCAGACTAAAGGAAAACCTTAATTCTATAGAACTAGTTACAAATAGGCAATGTTTCCTGGAAAGAGAGTGTTAATAAGGCTCAGCAGAATAAGAAAGGATTTCTTGGTAAAATCAATGTTATATTGCAGGTCTGCACATGACTGTACCAACCTCTCAACTACTGGAGGTTTAGATTCTCACATAGACATTACTAGGAAAACCCACTTGAGAACAGTAAGATTTCCCCTCATCTCCTGTGCCAACTGTACAATTGTGTCTTTTCCATCAATTTCTGTCCTTCGTGACAATAATCTCCAAGCACATCTCAGGCCAAACATAAATCTCTTCCCCATCCATCTCTCTGACCTATGCAGCATTCTTTAGGGAAAAAAAGGGTTCAACCTTAATCCACCATCACATGACCCTCAGCATTGCCTCTTCCAGGACTAGAGATCTGTGGTCCAGAGCTGTAGTCTGTACCAGCACCAATGAGCACCATCATGCTACTGCAATACTGGAGCCCAAGAGTATGCTGCTGCTGGACACCCAATAGGAAGTGTCCACATCACTAAGGTAGTGTTGTGGACACCCAGAGAAAAGCCCTCTAACTCACAATATCCCATTACCTCAGATTTCATAGAGTACTGTGTAGAAATATCAATCCCTTCAGATCCCAGATGTTTTTTTTCCAGGTTCATTGATGAGCTCATTTTTATGGTCAATCAGGATATGTTGGTGGAGGATATTTTAGATTACTGGAATACCAACGAGTACAACCTGAAATTTACTTGAAGAAAGATTTAAATTAATTATCTCAACCTGATCCTTTTTGGACCTGGTCTGGATAACAGTACAGGTGTATCGTAAGCTAACTTCGAGGATTTCCATCCTACATGTGGATAGTTGCCACCCTGCCCAAGTGAGGAAGGCTTTACTGGGGATCATGTATTAAGATTTGGCAAAATTGTTCAACTCTGGGGGGCTTTAATTTGGAAGCAAAAGAAATGAGGTAGAGATTCCTTGAACACAGATCAAGCATACCTTTTCTTTTTCCCTTTAAGTTATGCTTTTATTTATTCAAATAATAAAGGTATTTTTTAACAGTGAAAAGAAATGTCACTGCTTCAAGCCTGTGTGAAAATCTATTGAACTCTGGGAGGTGACCAATCTCTATGACCTTACTAGAAAAGCAGCAAGTCAGATCAGACTAAACACCCAACAGGTTTGATAACAGACATCAAGCTTGTATTGGGTAAAACATCACAGAGGGGCGGTCCTAGTTGGGGCTGCAGTGTGGTTTGTCAGGGTTTAAAGTTGGATGTGATCTGACATTATCAGTGTGTGACTTCTGTTTTCCCGCTGAGTCTTTTTTTTGCAGGCCATTTTGCCTTCAATGTTATTATTTACATTTGGTACCCATTTTATTTTTATTTTATTTGCTATATGTTTAGTAGGGGTGTTTTTGCAACAGACATATATGAATGTTCATTTGGGTGTGATTTTTAGATGTACATGGACCTTTAAGTAATAAATAATTAATATTAGTAGTAAGGTCTGTTCACATCACTCAAAATCAATATGTGTTCATTTAGGTACGCTGCATTAATAGGTTTTCCCCCTGCTTGCCCTCACCTCACAATTAAGTTCTTTCCAGGTAAAAATTGTCAGAGTGAGGAGGGGCTGGGCAGACCTTCTGTTTGCATAGTCCAGATCAATAAAGCTTTACTATGCTGATGTCATCAGAGTGCGTCCAGTTTTCTTTTTTGTGTTAGTATTTGCTGGCTATTTCCTGTCCAGGTGATGAATGAGAGAATTGGAAGAGAATTTAAATCTCCTCAGTAAGGACAACAGCATTTTTAAACTGACAAACGTTCTAATTTTGCCCTACTCATGCAATGCAATACCTATGCAATATTAAAAAATAGCTTTGTTAGCTTAGTTTTGCTTTAATTTTCCAACATCAATTCAAACCAGGCAACCAGGCTGAAAATAGATGTATCTGCTTTGTATACTGAAACAAACAAAGAAGGGACATGCAGGGAAGGGATAGTTGATATGAATTCATATTACTGGCCCCTCTTATTGAGAGGTGACATTATGTAATAAGGGTTAATAGTAAAGAGTAAAGCCAATAAGATAGGATAGGATGGTCTGTCAGAATTGAGTCCCTACAACATAGGTTCTCAAACCTATTGTCAACTTTTTTTCTGGATCTCTTCACATGAACAGTAATAAAAAAAAAAAGAACTTTTATAGTTCTGCACCTGTCAGTCCAGCTAAGCAGTTCCAAAAAGCAATATTCAAATAACCTGGTAGCGCCAACACAGATCTTGCAGCTTTCTTTAAACAACACAAGGGATTCTCCAAATGGACCTTAAAACCAGATGAAGACAGAAGAGAGTGCAATGGCATAGGGACTTGGCCTCACTGATATGAGGAGGTAACTGAAGCCAGGGCCAGTGGCTCTACTGGTAACACAATCCACACTTAAAGTGGCAAGTAGTAGAAAATGATAGAAACTCCCGTGTCGTTCTGCTGTAGTGTGATCCACGCTAGAGCTCAGTTTAAACAACAGCCTGAGCCCAGGAATCAGTTTACACCCACCCACTTCCTGCTGGTACAGCTGCTTGTTTATTTCCCTTTTACTTAACATTATCACATTTGAATGTTGAAGTTAGGAAAGCCTAGTCAATAAACCTGAATTATTAAACCATGTTGTTATCATTAAATTAAGTGGTTTCATTATTCTATTGATTCATATGACTAGCTGTATGTCTGTGCCGTGGATGTCCATTTCAAATAACTAACAGAATCTCAACTCTTCTACAGGTCTAACAAATTATATTGTATTCCTTTACAGAGTTAATTTATTTAGTCAACGATCATTTGATCACCAATGTATGCAGCTGAAGCAAAGCTTGGCTCTATGGGACTTTGTGCCAGATGCTTATATGTATTGTGGGTCATAGAGCTCCCATGATGGATTATGATAATGAAAACTGTAGCTGCACAACAGCTGGAAAGCCACAGGTAAAGAAAACATTCTGCTTTGCAATTTGAGGAAAATAAAAATGGTCGTAGCCATGCTGTTAATTCAAGATACAACAACAAAAGAAGCAAAAGTACACTATTTTAGACTATGTAGCACATTGAAGACTTCCATCATGTTTTTACATATGTACATGACGTGAGGTGCATTTACACAGTCCAAATAATGACCTTAAAGTCAAAATGCAGACATATATAAAGGGCACAAATAAATGCAGCTTTGTATCCATTAATACATCATCACATTTATTTTTTAAATGCCAGCACCAGAATTTGATTTGGTATCAGCCTCTTGCAATCTCTGCACAGCAGAGCTCAGGGAACAAATAGTTGTGATGCAGTGCAAGCAGCATGCTGATAGGAGAAAGAAAAGTAACAGAGAGACAAGTTCATCAGTTTGTTGTTTCTCCTTGCAGTGTTCAGTCATGGTGGGACAAGCACCTGTATGTGAGTATTAACCTGCAGCAAAGAAAGATCAGGTCTCCTCTCCTGCCAAGCCAACTGTGCTGCGTGGTAGAGTTGTTTAGATCTCAGAACTGGATGGGCACAAATAAAAATCCCTTGGCAGCTAAAACGTTAACATTTGAAACTGTATTTCATATGTGTATTTAGCGGTTTTGCCTGGAGTTAAGCTTTAATCCATTTGCGGCCAATGATGTGTCCCACATGACATGGCTTTGAAAATGTCAAAACAAGCACATGGCTGCTACAGCAGCAGTCAGCTTGTTTCCATTTTGTGCAACAGGCTCCTGGTTAGTAAAAGTGATCTGGGTGGCAAGTCACTTTTACTGGACTTACAAGCTGCTGTATCTATTAACTTGACACAGTCTAACCTTTTATTTAGTACAGAGAATTGGGAGTTGTAAAATGAAACATTCATTTCAGTTTATGGAAGAATGTGAATATTCAGTCTTCAAGCAAAGAGAGAGGCAAACAATTTTTTTTAAATAATTTACCCACTTTTATTTTTTTAATAAAGATCTTTATCCAGGTGTGTTAGTCCCCATTCACACCCGGGCAACAGCATTTCAGCACTTTTTTGCATGTTTATGCGCAATTCAGCACGTTTTACAGGTGTTTTCTGTTCATATGTAAGAGTGTTTTAAGGCGTGTTTTCAGTTTGTGTCCAATGAAAAACAGTCTCCGCGAAAAAGCGCATAAACGCGCTGACCAGCGTGCTTCCATTGAAGACTATGGAGCAAAACGAGCTGATAAGCACCAAAAAAGATGCTTAAGGATTATTTTAAACAACTGGCTTATTTTTACGCGCAATTCATCGCATTTCCGTGAACGGCCCCCATAGGAATACATGAGATTTGATTTGCATGCGTTTCAGGGCGGGAAAAAAAAATCCACGATGAAACGCCCTGGTGTAAACAGGGCCTTAGCTGTGTGCACTGAGCCTACTCCGTGTTATCAAGATAGGATTAGGTACTTGACAGGGCAGACTTTCAAGTGCCATTAAACTCAGGAGGTAAACCTTAAAAATGTATTCAACTACCTTAACTATTAACAAAACTGGACCTTATTTGTGTATCACTGGTCTGTAGATGCTCAAACATCTCTGAATTGGTGCTGACACTGTCCTTCCTTCTGGAGGGTGGTTACTTTTGTTATCCATGGTCCCTGTGTGTGTTGTAAAGTAGCCACTGTTTCAAGCTCGCTCCCATGATAGACTATAATTTCAAAACAAATTAGTAAACCTAACTTGAGATTGTAGTCCATCACAGGAGTGAGGTTGTTTAGTGTCACTTTAAAGCTGTGACACTCTTTTTAGAAAAAAGTAAGAAAAGCCAAAAATCTTTTTTTAAATAAGTCTGCAGTTTGTGAGTAGTTGGCTGGAGGACAGGGGAGCAATTGCCTTCTGGGTCAGTACTAACAGCATATGTTGGGATGTTAGCCCTAAGTGTAAATGTTTTGCTATTCACACATCGATCAGAATGGACTACCGGCTTATAATGTAACCCCTTGCCTAGCAAAGGGAAGTGTTACTGCCCCGGCTTCCTTTGGGCCTCTGAGCTGCCATGTGACTGAATCTTGAGAGCTGCAGATGTAGCATATGCTGAAAAATAAATCTGTCCCACTGGGTCATCCCCTCCTCCCGTAGACTGTAGCATTATATTTATTTAAGAATGAATATTGAAAAGCTTGGATAGGCCCAATTGTGGCATGTTCTCATTAAGTAAAAATATTTTTATTGTGGTATATTCTAAATCAGAAGGTCTATGCATTGACAATGTTTTTAGATAATTAATGAATAAGAATTAAATACAAATGGTGAATCAACATAAAAACAGCTAGGATAATGCTTATATGTATCGGCACAATGGAATAATAATACAAGTAGCATTCTTTGTTTGTCGCTGTGTGACAGCTCCTTTCAAGAATATCATATATTACCATAAAGAAATACAATCACTTGCTGTAAGAATTTTAACAAAAAGTGCTTTTAACATTATGATTTAGTATATGTGCATGCCATGCGGAGCAGTTTATATTTTAACTAAATAGCAAAAGAACAAATTAGACATTTTTGACTAGTACTTTACATCATGTGTCATTTCAGGTTATTATTTTATTTATCATAAGAACAAAAGAGAGAAAGTTACTCATGTGCTACAGCTAGTTATTATGGTACAGATCTAACAGTAAATTTATTTTAAAACTGGTGGAACTGCCTAAAGACTTGTGACAAGGTTGTAAGCATATTGGGGGGAATTTATCAAAACTGGAGCAGACAAAATTTGGAGCAGTTGCCCACAGCAACCAATCAGCTTCTATCTTCAATTTGTTCATTTAAGCTTTGAAAATTAAAGGTGGATGCTGATTGGTTGCCATGCACGTCTGCTCCATATTTTCTCTGCTCCAGTTTTGATAAATTCCCCCCATTGAGTTTATTTTCCATGGACACTATTTGACAGTGTATGCATAGCCAAAACGTTTGGGGTTTATGCTATGTGTCTGCTATGTAGACCCAACCTCTCTCCTTGCCCTGGTGTACTTTGTTACTCAAGTAAAGAGTAATGTAGAGTAATATAGGGTAAATCTAATGGGACTTCCAGTGGCAAGTGAGGGGAATTCCTATAAAATTGTAAGTATTTTCTTACACTTCCTGTTGTGTTTCTGGGACAGGAATGGAAGGGAAATAGCCCCCCAAAAATCTTAACTAACAGACTTTTAAACTCTTCCCTACTCTATCAAACATTACCTTTAGCTGCTGATAGTTGCTATTGATACCTGCTTGAATCTGCTCTATGTTGTCTTGAAGGTATTATTACATATTAACCACTCATAGCTGTACATGACAGGAGCCCATAGTAAAATCATTACAGAGCCCCTGACTCTTCAACGTTCATATTAATGAAAGTCCTACATCGGAGAGCTACATGATCATGAGAGCCCCGATCTCCAAACTGCATGATTCTCAGCAGTTCAGACAGCTCTACAGCATCAGGTGAATCACTGATTCTCTTCATTCAGTCATCAATAACCACTGTCATTCTGAAATGATAAATATCATTGCAGAATATGAATTGCTTCCATAGTTATTTGACAGAAGTGCCTTAAGTGATTATACCTTTCATTTATCCAAACGGCATTGCTGTCTGCACACATTATGTAAACAAATAGTAGCTTGCATGCTCCATAGCATGGTCTTCTACGGGTTTAGCTCCCTTTGTAATATAGCTCTCTATTTATAACCAGATCAGAAACTATGAGACTTTTTCAATGTGTTCCCCACCAGACATATAAACATGGCATATAAAGAACACTTGTGTCTTGTGATTGTGTATATTGTATGCAAGTATGTGTACTGCAGGAATACCCTTATCTCAGGGAATACATATTACAGGCGAACCCAGCCAAAAAAATTAAAACTATCCAATTCTGACATTTTTATGATAGACAGGGGTGCTTAGGGTGTCTGCTGTGGTGTGCGATATCTCACATACATTGTGATTGTATTTTGAGCCTGTTGACTTCAGAAGAACTAGGCGGCAATCATCAAATGTTTATGAGTACCTTACCTAAGACTACAAACATGTGGGTCTTTCCCAAGCAGCCAAATACTCCCCCGATGTTGGACACATTTCAGGTGACAAGTGGATATGGTACAAGATTATGGTAATGTAATTAATCAACCAGCACCCATATCCTACTGCAAAATAACTGTGTGCAATAATGAGCCCTGCAGAGAACCATCTAAGGTTCGGTGTATAGCCAACCAGTTACTCATAGATTTTCAATACTTTTTTATGTGCTGTTGTTAGATGCTGGTCTCTTGTGATCACTATGAATTCTTGAAGATTACTCTACTGTGACCAGAAACCATTAAAGCCTAATTTCCCAGTGCAAGCAAAATTATGCAGTGTTAGCATGTGTCAGTTAACCTGACTATAACGCTATGACTAATTTGCATACCTAAATAGATTTTATATATTTGAAGGAAATGTAAGGCTTGTTTTGGTACACTGTTTAATAAAAACACTTTGTTTTGGTTTACAGTTACAGTATTAAACAATGGCACAAGCTGAAGAATTATTTTTATGAACAAAGCCCCCAGCCAGCATGTGACTACAATGTCATAGCTGACATAGTGATCACAAGACCACTCTGATTTGTGACTGATAATTAGGATGGACTGGAGCTGTCAGTGACAGCCACGCCTGACCAGTGTTGCCACTCACAGTTCCAGCTGCCAAATGTCAAAGGTGAGACATAGATTAACATTCCTTTGGAAGGAGCATTGTGCAGTAACACATTATGCATACTTATTTAAACATTGTAGGAAATGAAAATTCAAGGCATTCATATTAGTTGGCACATTGCTCCAAGGCTGTGTGTGCTCCCACCAGAACCAGCTGTCAGCATTACAGCTTAAAACAGGGGTCTCAAAGTTCAAGCCCACTGGCCATTCGTGGCCCATAACCCAGTTACTTTTGGACCGCAGGCAGGGCGGATGATAGGGGGGTAGAGCAGGCCCTCCTGTACCAGGCACAATGAGGTCAGCAGGGGGGCCAGGGGACTTACCTTTTGCAGCAGCCGGGGCATAGCTAGGGTTGCCACTTGTCCGGGCTTTTAGGCCAGCTGAAACCCGAACACAAGATGTCAAGCGGACATGGGCAACCATGGGGTTCTGGTGTTCCAACTTGAGTGCATAGAGGAGGCACGGGACACAGGGGGACATTGGAACTCAGGGAGCAAGGAGGTTTCTGAAACACAGAGTGCAGATAAATCTTGAAGGGCACAGGGGTTCTGCTTCAGGACGCTGTGTTGCTTGCCATCTCTCCTACTCTCCGCGCTGGCTGTCTCTCCTCACTGTCACTCCTGGCTGTCTCTCCTCACTCTATCTTCTTGCTGTCTCTCCTCCCTCTCTCCCCTGGCTGCCTCTCCTTGCTCTCTCTTCTGGCTGTCTCTCCTCGCTCTCTCTTCTGGCTGTCTCTCCTCGCTCTCTCTTCTGGCTGTCTCTCCTCACTCTCTCCTCTGACTGTCCTGCCTCACTCTCTCCTGGCTGTCTCTTCTCACTCTCTCCCCTTACTGTCTTTCCTTGCTCTCTCCGGTATATTCTCCCCCCAAAAATTGCCATACAGCACTAGAGTGTTTGGGTTTTGCATGAAGAAAATGTGTAAAGCAGCCTAGCAATCTCCTGGCTGTCTCGCCTCACTATCTCTCTTGGCTGTCTTTCTTTATGCGGCCCCCATGGTAAAAGAAAATGTGCTCAATGGCCCCCAGGTCATTTGAGTTTGAGACCCCTGGCTTAAAGCAACCCTGTCACTAAAACATTGAATAAAAATACTCCTGTTGAAGAAGACATGTGTTAACTGTCCTGATGCCTGTTCATATATAATTTTGCTCTGTTTGCTCTGTTACTGTAAAAGCCACCCAAAGGATCCTAACAGGTGACACACTTCCATGTGTATCAGATGCATGGGTCCCCTGCTCCCCTGCCGCATTCTGTAGTTCCTTTGTCGGCCCCTATGTCACTGCTTTGTACAGGATCATTATAATGGAAAAATGTAATCAAAGAAACACGGGGCTGCCATACGAAAACTACTTGTGAAAATAACATTGTCTGGGTGTCATTGGCTTATGTTCAAACTAGAGCAATCCCTCAAAACAAGTATGCGGTACTGGAATTCTGACTTCTACCTGACTTTCCTGATCTCCTGTTTCAGGATCAGGACTCGAGAATCAAGATGAAAACGAGCAACTAGCATTTTCTGAAGTCATAAGATGTCAGCAATGACAGCTCCCCTATTTCTCTCAAGCTATCTTCACATGTATTAACTGTACACTATTATCTGAGTACTTTTCACATAGTTGTTTGTTAAGCTTAGTCAGTAAACAGGGCCAAATCAGAGGAGATCAAAAGGACCATTATTACAGCTATTAACAACAACAACAAAAAGTAATTACAAAGTAAACAAAAGTTATTTCCAAATCAATAAGCATATAGATGAGATGTAGTTAGGCTACACAAATTATTTATAAGTGCAAAAGGTAGCTATAGGGACCTCATGTATATTAAAATGCAGCCCATTAACACTGAAAAGGACAGGCATAAAAACGGAAAAATGACTGAGCAGGTTTGAACCCTATTCCTTCAGTCAGTGTGCCAGCCAAGTAGGCATGCACATCTCCGCTCTATATGTTATTTTTGGAAAGCTGGGCTGCGCATATGTGACCTGCCAGTTTTAAGACTGAGAACACTGTTAGGCCCTGGCTGGACCACAGTGAGGTGACCATAACGATAGTCTGAGGTGTGAGCTCTGATATTTACTATTTATACATGTTAGAGAGAGCAAGATGGGGGGGGGGGGGGC
>NW_017306656.1:39792-76921 GCF_000935625.1 Nanorana parkeri | reverse complement strand
TTATATTCATAACAGGGAGGAGGGGAGGGGGGGGGGGGGGGGGGGGGGGGGGGGCGCAAGTGGGGAAAACAAAGTGTATGTATAACCACATTTTTTTATTTAGTTTTTAGTTTTCGGAAAGAGTAGGAATGGTGCAATTGACAGGTTTGTAATGCTCTCTGTGCCCCTAAGGTAGAGTCACCCTCTATGTATGTTGGTGTCTTTTCTACAGTTGTCGCCAGGACAAAAACTTAGGGGAAATCTTCCAAAGTTTCAGTGACAACTAAAAACTCCCCACTTTTAGAGATATCCCCCAACAGGACAGCTAAAAAGGACAGGGTTTTAACCAAAAGAAAAGCTTTGCAATACTTACACTTTAATCATAACTTCAGTTCCACAGTAAAGCCATATAGTTATTGAAAAAAAATTGGAGATTTAATTGATAGAAGCAAATGCAAAGATAGGATAGCAAAACATTTTTCAAATTATTATGATTTATAATACTAAGAATAAAATAATAATATTTAGTGCAAACTTTTTGTATATATTTTAGCATACAGGAACAGTAATAAATTATACAGTATGTGATAGGGATCCATTATTATTCATCCCTTTGTTTGAAGTTCAGTTTACATCCTGAATCTAATGCACCTGCTTCTTTATTCAATCCTACGGTTTCTAATAATAAGCTCATTAATATTTTATAGACAGCTGTTTCCTTTTTGGACACCGAACAGAAGGCTTTTTTTATGTTTATAGCTGTAGATCTTGTTTATATGCGAAGGAACAGGTTCAGTATTGCTGCTTACAACAGTCTGAAAAACAAACTCTGTTTACTGATTTACTGTACTGCCAGACTATGTGCCCATGCTGTAAAGTTCAGGTGTTTTAAAATGTATATCGGAAAAACAAAGCTGGAGAGGTACAAACAATAAGTATAAGGAAACCAAATTAAATCCAAAACAAAATCTGTATATTCTTGCAGCTTTTAGTGTAGAAAAGTTCTTAGTGAGAGTTTAAACTAGGGGTGTGCAACGCATAGGTCATGACTGGTGATGAGCTGGGCCTTGGGGTGAATTGGGTTCGTACCAAGCCCCAGTTCATTACAGGTCATGACCCCAAGTTGGGGCACAAGGAAATTGCTTGTGGCAGTGGGAAAGACTCTCCCACCTTACGTGATTATGAATTCACGGACATGAGTGGTAGAGCAATAGTGCCACACATGCCGTGAAGTGATTATGACATGTGGTGGGAGAGTCTTTCCCACTGCTTTGTGTTTTCTGTAAAGGTTCTCATTAATTCATGGTCATGGTATAGCTAGTTTTAATCAGTCACATTCAGCTGGACTTGTTCTGTAATATTAAATAGGTTTTTAAGCTTACAAAGCTGCTTATTCGGTGTCAAAGAACATGCTATAGGGATTATATCCACATGGGAAACACAGTCAACTTAATCCATTCACCATGGAATGTGTCATGTCAGATATGACTTCCAAGAATAAGATATGAGGTATGAATGTTGTGGAACCACCCTGTTTTAATAATAAAATCCCATCGCTCGGTATTACAAACTTTATAGCTGTTTATAAGAGGTATAGTCAATGGATGGTGTGAATTTTCATCAAGTTGCTGGGCTAGAAATGTTAAAATGGCATTAGACCTCATTCACATGGCTGCTTGGGGCCATACAAAGCAATGAATCAGTGTATAGCTGTAGTGGTAATCAGACGTGTTTGTGATTAGCCACAACCAGGAAGCCTGTACAAAGCAATTATAGACTTAAAGGAGCTGTGACTGTTAGCATGTAACCACACATTGAACAGTCACATATGTCTAAGGACAGATGAGAGGCCATGGATGCATACTGGCTGTGTATAAGGCTGATCATCTGTCCCTAACTGTATGTAACTGCTCACCATGCGGTTATCCTAAGTAATGACAAAGTATTTGCCAAATTTACAGGTCCAAAGTGCATATGTAAACATTGCTCTGGTCCATAATAGGTATAAAGGCATGAGAGCTGAAGTTGTTAAAGACTAACATGCAGTATATATACAGTGGGGAAAATAATGATTTGATCCCCTGCATATTTTGTAAGTTGCCCACTTACAAAGAAATGAAAGGTCTATAATTTTAACAATAGGTGTATTTTAAATGATAGAGACAGAATATCAACCAAAAGACACATCATACAAATGTTAAAACTTGAATTGCAGTTCAATTAGTAAAATAAGTATTTATTTTGGCAATATAGGTGTATATAAAAATGTCCCTAAAATATATAAATTCAGGAACACCCTAACAGGGTTATACACTAAAGGGTGAAGAGTTTGGAGAAGGCAGGAGAAGTGAAAAATCTAGGACAACATAGCTGATTAGTAAAATAAGTATTTATTTTGGCAATATAGTATATATAAACATGTCCCTAAATATATAAATTCAGGAACACCCTAACAGGGTTATACACTAAAGGGTGAAGAGTTTGGAGAAGGCAGGAGAAGTGAACTGGAAAGTGAGCTGAATTGGAGAATGTTTCCAAATCAGCTATTTTGGCCTAAATTTCTTACTTCTATAGTGGCTATAGTCAAGACAGACAGCTCTAATCTGACAACTCTGATTCAAAAGAAAAGTAGGCATCTTCCCATGTTCCTTCCCGAAATACTGACAAAGATGATTTTTCTAATCCATTTAGGTATATGATTAAAGCATGTGCCTAAGCTCTCAGTGAAATGTACAGCACTGATAGTGTGTGATCTCCATAGTGATAGTGTTATTTTTGGCAGTATATACAATATTGGGAACTCTATAGGATAACACAGATATAGGAAAATACAACCTGCAAATTACATTTCACAAATCCTTATGAGTCATTAAGTCTCCTACAGTCCTGATAAAAACTGCTGAAGACTGACTACTATGTGACAAAATATATCTCTATAGTTATTTTCAGAATATGTATTCAAATTCAGCAAATGTAGCACATTGAAATGAATCATAAACACACGTATACCTGCTGAGTTTACTTTCAATATTTCACAAAAGGTAGCTTTCATAGCTAAGAGCATAAACAATTTAAAATAAAAGCATTTTGCCTGCTGAGCTATAAGCTGCATCTTTCGATCTTGCTGAGAATTGGACACACCTGTCTGAAATGCAACACATTCTATTTTTAGTGATATCACTGATCTCTAAGACTGCATACATTGTTTTGTGGACAAAACCAACTGAACTGCAGCAAGATATTTTCATTTTAAGAGATACCCCACCATTAAAAAAAAAGCTTTTACTAGTAAATGTAGCATATCACAGTAGTCACCAATATACACTCACTGGCCACTTTATTAGGTACACCTGATCGACTACTCATTAACGCATATATCTAATCAGCCAATCAAATGGCAGCTACGCAATGCATTTAGGCATGTAGACATGGTCAAGACGATCTGCTGAAGTTCAAGCTGAACGTCAGAATGGGGAAGAAAAGGGACTTTGAAAGTGGCATTATTGGTGCTGTACGGGCTGATCTGAGTATTTCAGCAACTGCTGATCTACTGGGATTTTCATACATAACCATCTCTAAGGTTTACAGAGAATGGTCTGAAAAAGAGAAAATACCGTATATACTTGAGTTGCAGTTCTCTAGACGAAAATGCCTTGTTGATGCCAGAGGTCAGAGAAAAATGGCCAGACTGGTTCAAGTTGTTAGAAAGGCAACAGTAATTCAAATAACTAATTACAACCAAGGTATGCAAAATAGGATCTCTGAACGCACAACACATTGAACCTTGAAGCAGATGGGATACAGCAGCAGAAGACCACACCGGGTGCCACTTCTATCATCTAACAACAGGAAACTGTGCCTACAATTTGCAAGAGCTCATCAAAATTGTACAATAGAAGATTAGAAAAACGTTGCCTGGTCTGAGGAGTCTCGATTTCTGCTGCAACATTCAAATGATCGGGTCAGAATTTGGCATAAACATGAAAGCATGGATCCATCCTGCCTTGTATAAACAGTTCAGGCTAGTGGTACTGGTGTAATGGTGGGGGCGATATTTTCTTGGCACACTTTCAGCCTCTTCGTACCTATTGGTCATCTTTTACATGCCACAGCCTACCTGAGTATTGTTGCTGACCATGTCCATCGCAAAAGGGGGTCCAACTTGGTACTAGCAAGGTGTATCTAATAAAGTGGCCATTGAGTGTATATGGATTTAAAGAAAAGTACTGCAGACTAATTATGAGTAATAGATAGTTATGAACTTAAAGATATGTAGGTGGAGGCAGCCAGCATAAAAAAAACTTCTCACTAACAGATCTTCTCATAACACCTTCTCACTAACGGATCTCTCTTTTTTGTCTCCCTCATTAGTCTCCCTGAAATCCCTTACCCCTTAGAGCAGGGGGCGGCAACCCCCGGCACGCGTGCCCGGCTTGGCACGCGAGGCCACATCGGCTGGCTGTATAACCCTATGGCAGATGTTCCAGGCTTTGCTGGCAAGTCCCATGATTGACTACCCCTTTGGGGTATTAGCAATTACTGTTCCTAAAATCTGCCCTGGTGCCCTGTTAGAGTAGTGTTCAAGAAAAAATTCAGTTTTTTTTATTTTCCTTGCACATGATTGGGTATTCTTTACAAATAATAATTCTGGATTTTGCCTTTTTGCCCATTCCAGAAAGCCCAAAAACCTTATATTATTTAGGTGGGACCTGTTATACAAATCATTTAGCTTAGCTTTAGAAGTCTGAAAGTGTGGGACTGGACAGCATTCATTTGTAGGAAAGTAGTCTTTGCACATTTGGCAGGGGCCCAAAGGGCTGCTTTGTGTACAGGCATGATGCCTACATCTCATCAATATTATTAGAGAAGTCTAGCATAAACTTGGAGGACATCTCACCTAAACAGGTCAGAATTGACTTAAAAATCCCACAGGGTAAAATTCTATGCTGGGGCCTCATATCGAAGCATCACCGCCATCTTCAGTGTGTTGAACCACTAAATTTGCCTTGACATGCCCAGGATTCATTGTGCTGTCAGCGCTAAGTGGTACTGCAATGTTAGTACAGTTAGTAGCCGTGAGGTAGGTTATGAGGCAGAATAACTGTCAGGATGTGGAGACAATGGGGTCTATTCACTAAGCTGCCTTAGGCAGCCGAGTCAATGACCGACCTAAAGCGAAGTGAGCCGAATGCTGTTCGGCTTTTCACTTCAGGCTGGTACGGCTGATTTCAGCCGTATATGGGCTGAAATCAGCCGTACATCGGGTGGCTTCGGGTCGGCCGTACATTCTCAGCATGTTCGGCCAACCCGAAGTGCAGAAGGAGTTCGACTCAGCCAATCCAAAATCTGGATCGGCTAAGCCGAACCTCCGGCAGGCTACTCGCTGCTGTTCGGTCCATTCTTATAGATGCCGAACAGCAGTGAGTGAATCTAGCAATGCATTCCTATGGCCAAATTTTTTTTTTCTATTCTGACACGGCTCCGTGTCAGAATAAAGAAAAAAAAAGAAAAAGCAGTGTTTCTCTCCTTGGCGGCCAGGAGTGGGAGACTAGCTGGTAACCAGGGACGCTGATCTCTCTGCAAGTGGCCGGAGCCAGCCGTAAGATCACGGCTTGCTCCGCCCAGCTGTCAGAAGCAGGCTGTCGGCCGGCCAGCTTTGGCTTTCAGCGCGGCTCAGCCGAGTCGAGGCATATGCGTTCGGCTCGATTGAGCCGCTCGGCCAAGTTCGGGAGCTGTACGAGCTATAGTGAATACTGAACCGAAGGGGTCCTGGGGCCGAAGCTAGCCAAAGGATCGGCCGAAGCTACGGCTAGATCCTTCGGCTGCTTCGTGAATAGATCCCAATGTTATAAATGTGCTGTTTAGGATCTTCCCATCCATGCCACAACCCCAAGTCAGGTTTTTAGTGCTTTTAGTGTCCCTAATGGTAAGATTATTCTTTATTTCCTTTTCCATTAACATCAGGATAAGAACTAAAATGAACAGGTGTCAACAGGAAAGGAACACAAATGCAGCAATAAAAACCAGAAAAAGGCTCTACACTTTACCCCCCTCCAAAAAAAAAAAAATGTTGTTGCTATCTCTGGGATTTCCCACCACATTCTGATATTTTGACACTCTCCCCCCAGGACAGGAAGTGAAAAGAAACCTTCTCAGAGAGAACACGGACAACAATAAAGAAAATGTTTTAATCCTTGCCAAATTTACTCAAAACTAAAAGAAAGTTCTAGTGTTTGGTTGATAAATGCTAGCATATATGCTACTTGTTCTTATATCTCTTTAGGTTTAGCATCAACATTTCTGGGAGTGGTCATTACAAGTGCTTCAGCTTTCGACTGGGCTAAGAAGTTTGCCCCAATTTGCAGTAATATTTAATTCAGTGCAAACATTATTCAGTAAGAAGGACCTGGCTACTTTGGATAAGGAAAATATTCATCAATCAAGAGATATTAAAACTGTAAATATTTTTACACATATGCTAAAATTAGCATTCTGAGAAAGAGAGGTGAGGTATAGTGTTCTATGTGCTTCTCATACCAGAATTACTTTAGTAAAGTGGGTGACAGGTAGGGGTACCCTTCCTACTCCCATAGGAGCACCCATTTACCTTTTTGTCATCATCTGTCACAGGTCCTTTTCACACTCTTCTTCTTTCAGCAGTGAATGGAAACTAAATGCTATACAGAGCAGCACTATGTAATAATTAGATGCTGCTCTTTGCAGCATTCTTCTCTGAGCTCAGGGTGGGAGCTTGGCCCTTCATGCCCTCAGCTCCCAGGCAGAAAGTTAAACCAAAACAGGATAGCAGCTAAAGCTAGTTTTGTTTTTATTTCAAAGAGCCGTTGACAGATCCATTTATAAAATATTCAACCAAGCTGGACCTGGGCTTTAAGCACTGGACAGTGAAAGTCTTTACTGTAAACTGTACTGCTAATTACTGTTCAGTAAATGACTAAAAAAAATGATAGTCGCAGTGGGGAACTGAAAAAGCAAGAAAATAAATCACTTTACAGATTTTACAGTGGAACATAAAAGCTGTACATCTATGTTTGTCTACACAGCCATTAAAATCTACAATATGTCATTCACATGGATGACTGAAATGATTATACCTGAAAACTATTATTACTTCACGAATGTAAACTATTAAAGTTCTTGCCATTAGTCACGCATCATACATTAATAAACTACACTTCAAATGTATAGAATTCATAAAAAGCTGTTGTGGGATTGCTATAAGCCCAGCTAATATAATGTGGCATTTACAGCAGTTATTTACACTGGATGTGGGGCACTGTAACCCCTGAAGAGAACAGTATTTGTTTCAGACCCCATTTCCATCAGCAGCAGCTGATGTTTTTATTGTGATTGCCACTGGTAAGAACAAGAATAACCTTATGCCAGGTAACGGAACAAATTGCAAGTGAAAGCTTTTAAGACAATTTGGGTCTCTTTGTCAGGAATGTTCACCTGATGAAAGGCTGTGTGTTGTGGTGAATGCTTGCAATCTAAATCTGCCCACATAGCCAATAACAGTATTACTTTTACCGTCCATGTATTCATTACTCAGGTAACCTGTGGACTTGCTTGGAAGGTGTATACTTTCACATCTGACACAGAGTTCTTGACAGGTCAGGTAATATAAAAGAATAAATTAAATTAACAATGATTAAGAGTTATAGTTAAGAGTGTAGGGCTTTTGGATTTAATGTCTCAAAGTGCAAAATAATGCATTTACCATGTACAAATTTAAACTGACAATAAAAAGATAAATGGCACTTTACTGATTACATCGGGAAAGGACAGAGTTATTCAAAGTATGTGTGGCATTCCATTTTAACAACTTCACCTTCAGCATGACATTTTCAATAGGGAAGAACATACTTCTGGATTACAAAAATATATTGAAGGGTTTATGGCTTAAATCATTATTTCCATTTCACTCACTTTCTAGTATCTACAGTATATGCACAATCATGGTGCCCCCGTTGTCAGTCAGTGCTCCCACATTCCAGCTATACTATGTTTTGTACCATGCAATGATATAAGTAGACATTATGGAAATTACAGCAGGGCTATCAGTGAAGTGGATGGAGCCTAGGGTGAATATGCAATATTAGTAGTTATTGGTAAAGAGTACAAAATATATTCAGTTTGTAACACTGTGCTCTTATGACTTTATGATCCTCTCAAGCAAAGTAAAGGTCTTTTGACACTGTGAATCAAAGCTACATCAAAACTTTTTCTTTTGCTATTCGCTTTTACATCTGGAATAGAAAACTTAGCTAACAGCCGTGTGAAAAACTGAGCCGAAATGAAGTAAGCCGAACGATGTTCGACTATTCACTCCGGCACAGTACGGCTGATTTCAGCCGTACATCGGCTGCCTTCAGTCAGCTGAACATGCTCTGCATGTTTGGCTGAGCCAAAGTGCAGAGGGACTTCAACTTAGCCGATCCAACATCTGGATCGGCTGAGCCGAAGCTCCGGCAGCTCACTCGTTGCCGTTCGCCCCTATTCTCATAGGGGGGCGAACGGCAGTAAGTGAATAGTCGAGTGACAAAAAAAGTGGAAAAATGATTTTACAACTGATACAAAATAGGAAAATTAAAAAATATATATATTTTAAAGAAAAAAATAGAAAAACAATTGGGCGGAGCTAGCAGTGATAGCTATTTCCTATTGGCTGGCACCTGCCTGAGTCTTCTAGTAGGACCCAGCCAATGAATAACTAGGTGGAGCCAGCTGTGACATCATGCCAGCGAGCTATTGCTCGCTATATACTGAGAGCGCCGCATACTGTCGAGATCCACCAAGCTGCGTGAGTGACAGTTGGCTCTGCCTATCTAGAGGCAGAGCCAGCTGTGCCCGCCCCCTCCCCTGTCCGTTTCTCCAGTCAGCGCATGGATGATCGGAGAGGGGGTCAGTCACTGATCTCTGCAGGGAGATGATCGGGAAGTGAGCGAGCGACGGTATGTGTTCACTCACTTCCCGATCAATAGAGCATACGTGTGACAGTTTCAATGTCACACGTCGGCTCTAACGATGAGGATGAGTGTGAATCACTCACCTCATAGTTCTCCTTTAACTCCTGAGTTTAGTGTCACTTTATTAGGCCTGGTTCACTCCTAGGCAGTGGAAAAACGCCCCACACAAGAAAATGATTTTCAATCATCATTGTTCTATGGAAACACCAGGAAAGGCACGGCAGAAGCATGTTGGGCAATTTTGAAGAATGATTAAGAAGAAAAGAAAATGATTAAATAACAGATTGATAGCCAAGAGGACAGAAAAAAAGAAAAAGGTAGGTGGCTCCAGCCAATAATGCACTAATGATTTTTAAGGCAATATTGTCTGTTCCTTTGGATCTGATTTCTGTAGAAGTTATAACTCCATAACTTCAGTCCTCCAACAAATATATTGTTCAGTGAAATGATGGTGTGAAGCTGTGACTCCCACATTCTACCTATATCATATGCTAGACAGGGTGCCTGCATCTTATGTATGTGCTTGGAACCTGTATCTGAGGGTAATCTCACCTAAATTCAAAGGTAAGCAGCAACTCCAGACGGCAAGTTAAATCAATTAGGGGACTCCATACTACAGAATTATAGGACCTAGACCCACCCCTTCCTGCTGAATGGACAATGAAGAAGAAGCAGCGAGTCCATCCCTCTACTCACTGCGCTCTGTAGTGCAGTCAGCTTGTTCATTTCTAGGATGTGCACTGCAGAAAAATTCAACCAACTTTTAGTGCTGGCACTGCCTCTCCCAGTCTGAGTAATGCTGTTCAAGAGATTGCAGAAGGCTACTATCAAGGCGGCTTTGGATATTAATGCCAGTGGCATTGAAAAAAAAACAATTTTCTTCATCGGAACATTTTTAGTTGCCTAAGGTAACCTTTAGATGCCAAATCTTTTTATGTTTCGCCAGCCTATACTTTTAAATGAAAAGGCATCGAGTGTATTTTTGCATCAAATCCCATTCACTATATTCAATCAGTTGGGTGGAACTATTTAATATTTTGACTAATAAGTCAATTAAAGTGGTGATGCTGTATATGTCATGTACTGGTATTGCAAACATCCTTTGAATTTTAAAGTAAATATCTCCACTTTCACAAACTATTAGGGAATATAAACTTGTTCTTGTAAATCATTAATCAGTGCAGAACATCATATCTCTATTAAAAACACTCATTAGGATGTAAGTCGCATAAAGCAGATCCTGTTATAGAACACAAGGGGAAGTCTATCAAATTCCCTGAAACATACAGAAACTCTTCTAATTAAAACTGTGAATTAAAAATAAAAATACTACATTAATGGAAACTATGTGAGCATCTTTGCAATGTAAATGCTAATCCATCCCAATTAACAAACAACACTAAACTAATTACTTTCATAAACAACATGATTAATTCACTATCACAGTGTGACATTTGTGGTATTTTAGGGTTTTGCAAATATCTCTATCCTGAATGGGAAATAGCTTCAGGTTGCCATCTGCTGTTTAGGTTCAGTAAAACAATCTAATAAAACTGGCAATATCACTGACAGACACCACTTGCTAAACAGTCACAGCAGCCATAACAGAGATGTAGAACACGGCACCAACTGTAATACACTTTGAGTGCCTCATGCTAAACTGTCATGTTGAAAGTTTTTGAAATTAGGAAAATCAAAAAAATGATGAATATACTCTACATTAAAGCAAGGCATTGTATTATAATGGGATACTTCTGAAATAGGTAATTATAACCAATAAATACTTTTATATCCAATATGCAACATAGAACCTGACAAATGCTGATGCTGTGCCAACATCTCTAATTTAACATCATGCTATTAGCAGAGATTACGTAAAACAGGTTAAGATACCATTACAACATTGGAGCTGAGCATGATTTTTCAGACTCGACAGGATACCATTACAACAATGGAATTGAACATGATTCTTCAGACCTGCTCAAGTATGACATACTGAGGAAGATGAACAGCTGCACATGGATGCTAATGTCTTAAATTTTTCAGGATGTACCAGACTGTTATGTAGGCCATTCACAATCATTTTCAGACAATTTCAATCACTTTTAACCAAATTTCAATTGCAACCAAATGGTTAAATGAAATATACCACCTACTGAAACTGTGCAATGTCTAAAACGGTCATAACGTACCTTGTTCAGTTTGGTCATTTCTAAAATCAAAAGTGGGTTGAGACTGCCTAAAAAATGCGAGAGTTAGAGACATGGTAATCACCTAGAGCCATTAGGATAAATTCACAAAGCTTTAACACAAGGATAAGCTCTCTAATTTAGTCATGTGACTGTAATTTGTAAATCTAAATGGATTCAGTTGAAAATAATTGTCACTTTTTTGAGAATAAAGGTGGCCATATACTCTACAACCATGGCAAGACTTTAGTCTTGCCATGGTTGTAAAGGGATTAAAAAAACGTACGATCTGCCTATCTTGGACAGGCAGAGCGCACTCTCGATCATCGCAAGCCCGCCCCCCTGAGGGGCGGGCTTCCGATGACCGCAATGCTGAACGGGCAGTGTGCGCGTGCGCACACCGGCCCGCTCAGCATTTATCTTCCGAGCACCGTTCTAACCAGCCGAGAATCGTACGATTCCCGGCTGGTTTTCGAACATGCTGGTTCGACAGAAGACGTGCGACCGTACAGTAGAAACGGTCGCACGTCTCCGTTCACACTGCTCGATTATCATACGAAAAACCGATCGCATACGATTATCGTACGATAATCGTGCAGTGTATGGGCACCTTAAGTATACTTTATCCTGGTGTCTTAACTTTGTGAATTGAACCCCTTGTCACCACCTTAAACTTTCTTTAAAATCACCTTCAAATAACCGAAAAGTAAACACTTACTGGCATGCAACTTTCTTTCCTAAAATGATACAGACGATTCTAGAATTTTTTTTAAAATTGCAAGGTAATCCAACTCTTCTGGGAGTGTGGGATGTCTTGTATTCTCGTTCCTTGGTGGTGATCCCCCTTCCTTCCCCCTACATCTGCTGTCTCTGCAGCAGCTACCTGCGCAGCCTTGTGAGAGCTGAGTTTCTCTAGCAGCTCAACAGGCAAGACGGTGCTGAAATGCATATTTGCAAAATGTAAGAGGAGTGTCATGGTAGTGATGGCTCCTCGGTAAGGATGTGGTGGTTTTGTGGTATTGCAGGGTTCATCCTGCATAATGCATCACATGGCATGTGAACTGCGGTCAAGTGGCGCAGTATGGCCAGGAATGGGGGGTTTGCAAATGTGTCCCCTCCACTGCATTTACTGGGCTGTTCAGTGCTTGATTGCTATGAATTGCATTGCAGTGTGTACCAGTCATTGTATTCACAGTGAATAGACTCAACAGCCCTTTTTAAATACCTTTTCTGAATGTGTCAGCAACAACTTCTGTTTTTTGGTTGTTTAATTTTTATTGTTATTTTATACTTCATTTTCTTTCACTCTTTTCCATTAGTAGAAAAAAAATGCAAACAATAATAAAAAATGTAAAAAGTGTTTTGGTTTATAGTGTCATGGTTGAGGTTTAGTATTTTAGTGACTTTTTTTTTTAGAAGGGGATCACCAGGGTTAAATTGTTGGTGACGGGCAATGCTGCCTTTTGTTAGCAGAACATCTCTGCATACTATTGCTGTCAAGTTTACTACAGGAAATGACCAAATTGTAATATGCACCAAAGCACCACATCCTCCATCCCTATTGTAATCACTGGTAATGAAATTACAACATCAGCAAGGCAGGATCTCGTCAACGGGCAGCTTGCACAGGAGTGGAGGGAGCAGCCGCCCTATTCCACTGGATGACACTCCACAGAGATCAGAGGTCTAGGCCTTTTTTCCACGTGTGCTGCAGACAGCACGGTAGTTGTTTGCAGCCTCTGTTTGAAGTGTATCAAGCCTAAGGAGACACACGCATGCAAACCACAAAGCTTGGTGAAACAGCACATGATTGATAGCAGCAGCATAAAGCCCGCAATTCATCTCACTCCTCCCTTCCATCCTGTTCTGCTACTCCACAATAATCTCTATCTGCTTCCTCTGCAAAATCTGTGGCCTCAAGTGGCAGGGATGGAAGTCTGAAAGGATTTGAGAGGCATTGTTTATGGAACATCAAGCACGGAAGACAGTCAGCATAGGGCCAACCTTACTAGGTGGTATGATTGGGGGACAGCAGCCACACTCTTTGGAGGCAGAAGGTTGTATGTGACATTCTAGTGGGCTCACTCAGACCTGGTCAGGCACATGTTTAAATACAAGTTTTAGCAGCAAGATGAAGAATTTTCAAATGGAGATGCAAACAAGTAAGACCTATATTTTCATTATGCAATAGATCTCCATGTATCTGGCTATAGAATTCAATCACAGAGATGACACCACTAAAGGCTCTCAGTGATGCAAGTTTAAGGATATTATCAATCAATTTTGGGGGGACTGATACCCTAAAGAGAACCGGTCACTAATGGGCATATCAAACTCAATGCTAGGATAGTGCAGCCTTACATTTCAGCAATTACGTTATTTTTTTAATTCTGTAGCTGCACTAGCAGCTGTGTCAGCTGCTGTTAGGAGTGCATATAAGAAAACTAAAGGCTTTGTTAATTAACAGAAGCAGCAGCAGTGAACATAAGTTTTCAGCGCTGAACTTAAACACCCCTACCACCACCAGTGCTCTCCACTGAGCACCCTCTTTCCATGTGTGTATTTTTTGCTTCTTATATTTATACCTTTTTTTTTGGATGTCTATAAGCTGGTCATGCTATGTGAAGGCTTCTCTTACTCTTTACCTCTTCCCTAGAGCTGGGAGTTCTCAATAATGCACAGAGTGGTGCTGACCATTACTGAGTGCAGGGGGCTGTGGCAACACTTCCTTAGGGGTCCATGATGCCCTGCACTCACAACATGTCCTCGGTCTTTTGGGTTGAATGACACCCAGAGAAGACTGAGTCTAGGAAAGACATAAAGGAAGTGGCAAAGCTGTTTTTTTTAAGTAGGAGCCATTTAATAAAAAGTAAATAATAGAATATTTAAATAATAAAAAAAAGAGTCAGCCTTTAAAGACCAAACACACTAGCAGCCATTTGGATTATGGAAAATAAAACAACCGCAAGGCTGCACAAATTAGGAGTGAAGTTCTTAATTCTTTCAAATGCCCATTCCTGCATGGTTCTCTGATGCCCCATAATAAATCACTGTTAGTTCTATTGGCTGTCCAACTGCTAAGACTGATACCAATTTAAAACCACCATAAACATTGCAGTTTAAATAGCAGTCTGCCAGGGGTCTTTGAAGTGTGTATATATTCATTTTATATTCAATGTTACTACTATGCAGAAAAACCAGTTAGACAGTACTGGTGGGCTTCAAAGAAGCTAAATGGTCTGCAATGGCAATAGGTGCATATTTACCAAGGAGCAACAATGATGCACAAAGTTCAGTAACCCAAAATGACACATTACATTTTAATTTTACATTAATTTTAATTTACTGAGATTTGATCACTAAAAGCCTCATTCTAATATGATGCTTTGGGTTTTTATGTATGCATTTGCAGCCTGCTATTTATATTATACACAGGGTTAAGAACATGATCTAAATGTTATTTAAATAGATATAATAGATATAATAGCTGCTAATTATTAAGTGCTGTTTTTAAATATCTCACCAGTGGCAAACTGATGACATGCAGTATATAAAGCCAATCTTATTGCACAAGGACAGTTTTCTATAAAAAATAATAATTAGACCACCCACTTTTCAAAGTGTAGGTGATTGCTAGCAAGAGTGACCGTTTTCAAATACATACTTCTGGCATGAAGCCTAATGGACTTGAAACTGTTGTATATTGTTATTGATGGTTTTATATGGGATTTGAAAATGAATGACTAATGTTTTTCAGTGCAGAATATGAAATATATTAAAAACACTATAGCAGTAATATTCAAGTAGCATGAAGCACAAAACTGGATATATTGTTTTGTTTCTTCAATTTAAATGCTTATTGTCAGTTTAAAATGCTGCACACATCATTTTAGGGCAGAAAAAGTCCTATCATTTGAGATAACATAAAACTTTGATGTGTGAAAAACAGCAGACTACAGTAATACAAAGTCATTTTTAAAACACATAAAAATCTACAAAATATAAGCAGACTGAAGAAAAATATTACATGCAAATTAATTTTCAGTGGTGTCAGATCAGAAAGATGATTTCTGATTGGTTGCTATGAGTACAGCATCAATACACATATTAACTGACTAATAGGCTGACACCTGGTACGGTGCAGTGTAATTTTGCTCTTTGGATCATGTCATAAAGTCAGTCCCAAGGTAATGTTTAAGGAAGTTAGTCATGGAACATGTAAGTGGGGCATAATAATTGAAGCTTTCTGGATAGTAGCCCAAAGTTCAGCCCATGCCATCTCTTAAACTCGTATATGAATTTGGTAAGACATAAAATGAGCACATACATTAGTGAGCTTTGTAAAAGGTCTGTAAGCACAGTATAAACCTCTTAAGCCTTTTTTACAGTCTGGTAGAAACTGAAAACAATACTACAGTACAAAACAATAGGTCATGATATTTTACTGAAGATTAAAGATTATGCACACCAAGAAGACACCTTGGGGTCTATTTATAAACAATTTACAGAGCCATTTGCCCGGTGAATCACTGTGAATGTTTGTACAGTGCAAATGGATGCACAAAATGAACATTCTTGTATATTTGTATAACATTTTTTTTAATATTTTATAAGTCTACTGTAGTTTTGAATGTCATCTCGTAATACTGCAGTATTGCCACTAGATGGAGCCGAGGAGTATAGAACATAAGTATTTGAGATGTAAAATAAGGTTTCATTTTATCTTGTTGTATTCTTTCAAATGGACAGACAGCATCATGCCTGGGATTTTCATCTCTTCTGTGTTTCCTATCACAATCCAAAGAAATATGGTTAAGTGAATTGGCTGCTGCCCAAACTGGCCCTAGAGTATGTGAATATCAGTATCAGAGCACTGGAGACCCAGAAACTTAAGTCACCTTAGATGCAGTGTTGGTTTAGTAAAGCATCTTAGAATATATTTGTCTTATAATAAAAAAGTCATTAAAAAAACGGTGCAGCTATAGATGGAAGAACACATGCTGTCAGGTTATGTATTATCGTGGTAACCATGTAAAGTTATAGGGCTGTTTCAGTTACAACACCATTGGCACCATGAATTACTAAGGCCATCTCTTGGCTACCTGAACATTTGGGACATGTACCCACATACTGTAGTCACACAATTTACTGACCAAGGAGCTGCATATTTCAGTCCATTAATTCAATTTTTACCAGGTTATTCTATGTACATGGCCTGTCTGAAAATAACAATATCAGAACACTTGACTAAAAAGCACCAAGTCCAATCTAGTGCCAGTATGTGGCACAATAGTTGGTATTTATGCTTTATAACAGAATCTCTTAAAATGGCCATTTTACCCAAAATAAAGTTAAATAATGTGCGGTACTTTTAAACTTTTCAGGGATTCTTAATTTCTGACTGCATTCTCCACCCTGAAATTTTAGGCTGATTATAAAATCTATTTCATGTTGTGTTGCGATATATCTTAGTGGACTTTTTCAGACACACATAAATTTGCAAGAGAGACGGAGGTTTTGTTTGTTTGTTGATAGAAACTCGGTTCATACAATGGAAATGGCCAACAATACAGCCCAAACTGGTTTTACACAATGGGGTAGCTTATCCTGTATTGATTTGTATCACAATGGGATGGTGATCATGAATAGTCACGCCTAGCCTGGCCAAGACTCAAATCAAATCTTGACTACTGAGGGCAATTTATGGTACAACGCTGCCACCTAGAGGTGGGAAACTGTATTGCATTTTCCTAAAGGTGAAAGGGGCGTAGCTTCCATTGTTTTAGGCAAGTTTCTCTCAATAAAAAGCCAGTAGCTGAAAGGTAACGGAGGGAGTTCACCAGCCCAGCACTTCACAAGACCAGGGCTTCACAGGAGGGGACAGTACGAGGGTGCTTCACAAGACGAGAGGACTTGCTTCAAGACCAGGATACTGCAACGAGAAGCCATTCTTCCTAGGCCAAGTACTGCTCATCACGGAATTTATTGAAGTCTGCAGCCTAAGCTAAGTACATTTTCAGTGTTTCCCCTCCTGTGAAATTATACATGTACTAGAAGATATTGTAGTGGGTGCATGTGAATGTTTGTAGCAGCCTGTCTTGTTGATGTATTTGTTTGCTTTTCCTGTAACTAAGTTTGTACACGCAGCATTTTCGCCAAGTAAAGTACTTTTAATGCTACTGGGTCAGTTTCCTTGAAGTTTACTGCAAGAACAGACAACAAATAGAAATTAAAGTTTTGCCAAGCTTTACAGCTGGGCTCATCCTTGAGACGTAACTGGGATTTGAAGTCCAGAGCATTACACATGTTTACCCACAACCATGTAGTGTGGGAGCCTAAATGACTGACTGAAGTTATATCAAATCAAGTAGACCCACACGCTGCCTAGTGGTTAGATAATAACAGTATGTTGATCTGACAGATCAAACCCAAGCAAAATGTAACTCAATGTGGCCAGCTTTACTCCTCCAGGGAGAGCCCCACATCTCCCCATCACCAGTTTCATTCTCAAACTAAAACAAAAAATAAACAGAGAGAGTGGGACCCCATGTAAACTCATGTCCAGCAAACTCAACACTAATAAAATAACCTGGTAGGTAATTTGGCTAGCCAACCTTTGTCCTTTAAATTAAAGCTATACATAAATGAAGATTGAAAAGTAGCAAATGTGTCATCAGCTCTAGTAATAGTTCTGACACTTTCAATTCTGGCATTTTCATTGAATCCATCATTGTAAGGAGTAGGCATGCTGCACAAGGAGCTGTACAATTCTCTATCCCAAAATCATGCCTAAGCCTCCCTATCTCAATCACTTGGACTAGTGCCTAAGACATACTGTATATGAAAAAGTAGTACAAAGCAAAAACACAGAGCTCTGTTATCTTTCTCCTACTGGAGAGTTTAAAAATGACTGCACGGTGATACACTATTCCAAGCCTAATCTAAATAGCCCTCATTACACAGGCCAATGGTCTGACCCCATAGAGGCTGGTCCTCCCCTGTGTCATTTGGTTTGAAACTGATCAAAAGACCCTATGTGAAATACTAAGACCTTGGACAGTTCCCCCTGGATAGATAATGAGAACAGCAAAAGTCACTCCGCTTTAATTTCTATTTGTTGTCTGCAGCAAGAGATGAGAACAACAAGCAACATGGTGATAAAACCCAAGCTAACCCAAAAAATGAATCTCGCACAGATGAGCACATATTAAAAACCTGCTGATTAATAAGCTGAGGACAAATGAAAATTGGTTCCATTTTTACATTTCAGCTTGTAGAATTCTTATGTGCTTTAATTGAAAGAATTACAAATGAAGAAAATTAGCTGCTAAAAATCTGGAACCAATTAAAACAGAATATCATACCCTAGTAAAGCATAGCAAAGACACTTAAAAAGTAGGTAAAGTGCTCTGTAATAAAATAAAGGAAAAAGAGAAATTGATTAGAAAAATAAAGTGCCAAAGTGTGGAAGTGCGGTGCATTTAGAATCTCAGCATTCATATGGTGCAATGTAAAATAATAAAATACAGTTGAGCTAGTAATAGGTTGGCAGTTTTTGACCACAATTCTTTGAAACAGACTGTGCACAAAGTACTTTTCGTTTAAATGTTTAAATAAAGATTTCTTGTTGTTGTTTAATATTGATGTTACAGTAGATCATCACAGTTATCAATGAATTCAAATCAATGTTTCTTCCTGTTTCCCTTTGCCAGAAGAAAATCATGAATCCCCTGGAGGTAAAAACACTGACTGCTTTTTCATCTCCTGTAACTCCAGGAGGGTTTTATGTAGTAAATTGTGCTGAAAAATCCATATAGCATAATGTAGCACACCTGACTTCTAAGGGCCCAAAGAACAAAAAAATACATATAAAACATTGTAATATAATAACATAACTACCATGAAATATGGTCTTTCTATGAAATTATTTCAAACATATTTTTCAGTAGAAAGTGCAAGGCCACTGTTTTACAGTGTAGCGTTTCTTGTTAACTAACAATTAACCCAAAGATTGCCAAGATCTGGATGCCCTGTTCCACCATGAATGCAAACAAACCACTTGGCTTCCAAAAATACATAATGTCTTTAAAAAACTGCTGCACATACAAAATATACAATTTAACAGATACCACACTACACCAAAGCAAATTAAATCTTAGAACCATTCTGTAAACCAGCATTAAAATGTCAAGGCAAACCTCATTAAAGTAAAAACTATGGGGTCTATTCACGAAGCAGCCGAAGGATCTAGCCGTAGCTTCGGCGGATCCTGCGGCCAGCTTCTGCCCCAGGACCCCTTCGGTTCAGTAGCCCATAAAGCTCCCGAACTTGGCCGCTGCTCAGTCGAGCCGAACGCATATGCCTCGGCTCGGCATATGCGTTTGGAATTGGCCAGCCGAATGGCATCTATAAGAATAGACCGCACAGCAGCGAGTAGCCTGCCGGAGGTTCGGCTTAGCCGATCCAGATGTTGGATCGGCTGAGTCGAACTCCTTCTGCACTTTGGGTCGGCCGAACATGCTTAGCATGTTCGGCCGACCCGAAGCCACGCGATGTACGGCTGATTTCAGCCGATATACGGCTGAAATCAGCCGTACCAGCCTGAAGTGAATAGCCGAACAGCGTTCGGCTCACTTCACCTTAGGTCGGTCATTCACTCGGCTGCCTACGGCAGTTTAGTGAATAGACCCCTATGTACTATCTGTGAAATTGACACCCTGTTACTTCCTGTAAAGGTGCCCATACACCTGCCGTGTATCCCGCGATCGTACGATAATCGGCAGGTGTATGGGAAGCGTGCAACCGTACAGTAGATGAAAAACGATTTTCAGCGGGTTTGTAGCATGCTCGGAAGAGGGGATGATCGCAAGTACGATCTGCCTGTCCAAGATGGGCAGGCCGTACGAAATTTTAATGACCTTACAACCATCGTACAATAAAAGTCGTGCAATGGTTGTAAGGTGAATGGCCAGCTTAACAGACTACTTGCTCATCAACATGGTGGAGATGAATATACTGTATAAAAGCTGAGATTTTCAGGATGATTCTTGACCATATCAACATTCTGAATAAAGTACAACAGGCACAAAAATATTTAAGACGTATCCAAACCCAAAAACAAATAATTGATATATTAAAGTTTATCAGTCCTTAGATATGGTGGTTAAATTATCTTTTTGGATAAAAGAACATAGAAGTTTTTAACTAAATAAATAACAGCTGACCATTGTTTTCACCCCTGTCAGTGTCAAATGGCTTGTTGCAAACCTCTAACAGCTGCTTTGGCTGGACAGCTTGGACTGTTAAAGGACATTTTTGTCATTGACAGACTTACTTCTACTGGCAGGATCAACAGGTAATAAAACTATGTTACAAAGACTGCTGTGTTGATACTAGTGAAAAGCTGCATCGCATATGTCATATTCCTATTTTGTAAACATTTTGTTCCACTTTAATGGTATTAAGTAGGGATGCACCGATACCGATACAGGCATCGGTATCGGCGGCGATACCGAGTATTTGCATGAGTACTCGTACAAATACTCCAATATATAAAACGAGTACCTGTGCCGCGTCCGCCATCTTCAGGGACCCGAATCCGCCGCACACAGGACCTCCATCGTGTCTTCAATGAAGCAAGATGGCAGCGACCTCTGTAAATAAACTGTGTGAAAGGATCTAAGGCATGTGTCTCAAAGTACCGACTTGTGGGCCAATTCCGGCTCGGTACCATGTGGCCCGCAGCCAGCTGACAAGTCAGGCACGTGGTCACAGACTGCGTACCTGACTTGCGGGAGCAGCTACATGGTCTGCATCTCTGTCTGACGCAGACTGCATTGCTGTTCCTGCCAGTGTAGGCACGAAGTTCCTTTCGGCCGGTACATAGGGGGGGGGGTTAGTTCTATTATTGTGTATTAGCGCGTGTGTGTGGGGTTGTATTTTCCTTTGTGTGTGGGGGCCCATTGACACCTGCAAGTTTATGTGCTATTAGGGATTTCTGCTTCAGGAATTTGCAATTTTTCTGCAGCAGTAATCTCTAATCTAGCGTTTACAAGCGGCAGCTGTCACCCATTTAAGATGATTATCGGGTGACAGCTGTTTCATGTAAACGCCAGCACACCATATGTAATCGTATGTGATACAATTACATGCAGTTACAAAACAATCACTCTCCATGGATGCATTGATCAATGTATCCATTGATAGTGATTGATTCCTAACCACATTTAATCTTATCACATACGACTACAGTACATGTGGTGTGCCAGCGTTTACATGCAACCGCTTGCACCCGATCATTAGCTTGAACGGGTGACAGCTGCTGCTTGTAAACGTCAGATTAGGGATTCCTGCTGCATGAAAATGCAAATTCCTGACGCACATAAACTTACAGGTGTGGATGAGGCCTTATTGTGTGTGTATTAGTGTGTGCTTTTCCGGTTGTGGGGGTGTGTGTTCGTATATCTGTTTGTGCATATTCCTGTTTGTGCGTATTTCTGTGTGTCTGTATTTCTGTGTGTGTGTGGGGTAGTTCTCTTTGTGTGTACATATTTCTGTGTGTATGTGAATCTGTTGGTCCTCTATGATTAAAATTAAAACCTGTGGGGGAAAAACACACACACATTTACTGACACTTCACACATATATACATACTGATATGACACACACAGAAACATTAACATACATACACACATACTGACATCATTCACAGAAATTCTGACAATACACACACACACAACATCACAAAAATATACTGATGTCGCATACAAAGACACCATCACAAACACATATACTGACATTATATACACTCACAGACATTAACGCTGGTATTTATTTACATACATTTTATTTTGAATAAGGAAATTTTATGAAATTTGACATGTGCCCCCCATGGGAGAAGAAAATTTCTCCAGAGGCCCCCAAGTAAATTGAGTTTGAGACCCCTGATCTAAGACAATACAGTCTGCATGGATAAGCAGGACAGCATGCCATATAGTGACATTTGAAAGCCGACAACACTCTGGATCCTTGCATACTTCTGGTACCCCTTCAGAAGGCTTGCATAGCTTTGTAAGGGATACCAAGATTATTATTGTAAGAGCACAAAACCTAGACCTCTGAAGGAAATACTTATTTCCTGTGCTCCTCAGCTCCATCTAGTGGCTATAATTCAGTATTTTCTTTATTTCACCTGAAAAGAAAATACACTAGCAGGGTTATTCACAAAAGGGTGAAGAGTTTGGAGAAGGCAGGAGAAGTGAACAATCTAGGACAAAATATCTGATTTGGAAAAATTCTCCAATTCAGCTCACTTTCCAGTTCAGCTATGTTGTCCTAGATTGTTCACTTCTCCTGCCTTCTCCAAACTCTTCACCCTTTTATTAATAACCCTGTTGGATTGTTGGAGCTTGCCTCTATTTGCATCAAATGAACATTCACAGAGAGGATCGGAATGCAAATTGTTTATAAATAGACCCCTTAGCAGTTGTAAATATATGTGCAGTTTTACTAACACATGCCAAAGTTGCAAAACTAGAGAACTATGGCCAAATCATTTTTCGCGTTAGTTCTCTTTTGGGTCACAGGAGGACATTTAGTAATGTCCTCCTGTGACCTAAAACTCAGCATATAGCGGGTTATTGCCCGCTATATGCTGACAGCGCAGAGCCAATATTGTTGGGATCCACCTCACTGACTGATTGACAGCTGGCTCTGCCTCTCTAGAGGCATGGCCAGCTGTGCTCGCCCCCTCCCCTGTCTGTCCCTCTAGTCAGCGCTGGAGAAATGGAGAGGGGAGGAAAGAATCCCTGTGGGGAGTGGCAAATGAAAGTCACCGCTCTCTGCAGGGAGAAGATCGTGAACTGAGGGATCTGTGATTTGTAATCGCTTAGTTCTCGATCGATAGAGCCGTCGTGTGCCAGCTGTGTCACACATGGACTCTAACAATGGGGATAAGTGCATTTCACTCTCCCCATAGTTCTCCTTTAAAGTTTGTTTTACCTTCCATCATTAAGGGGTAAAATAAAATACTGTTTTAACTTTTTTTATTCTTTGTTGCATATTAGCTCTGCAGCCTTTTTAGAGTCATTTTCTGTCTACATTTCTGTGCTCCAGCAAATGCTGCATATCATTTCTCAGGGCGAGATTCTCAAAGGTAACAACATTGGTACATGCCTGTGCAATGTGCATCAGCACAGTTGCTTGTAGTTTCTATTGGGTGAGTGTGCAACAGAGTGACAATGCAGGAGCACAAATAAGAGACAGGGACAGATCAGTGTCACCCTATACCAGGAAGTGCCTGAACAAAGACCTTTGTGGCAGAATCAGCAGGTAAAATAATAATAGTGATTGCATTTAAATTACATAACAATTTTAGTGATTTGGTTTAGATCTACTTTAATACTTTGAATTTTTTTCAAACAAACACATATCTAGAAGAACACCGAAGCCTTAAATAAATTGGACCACTTGGTGTGCTTGAACAGAATGTAATGTTGTTCTGATTCCCAAACTTTTATATAGCAGCTTTATCTGTAAAGATGGAATTTAATTGTGAATTAAGAAAATAGAGTAACCCCTTTTCTCTTTGTACAAATTCAAAAGGAGTCCCTGGAAATTCAGGAAGGCCTGTAGGGGTTGTCACAAAGAATCTGTCTGGGTGTTTCTTACTGCATTCATCTACTTTACTTATAACTTCTCACCTGCCATGTGACAGTGTTCTAGTTGGATTCAAGAACATCTAGGCTACTGGAACCTCAGTGACTCTGCTGGAACACTTTTGGTTTAATCCTACACATACTCATTCATGGTGGTTACCTTCCCTGAAATGTCTTTTTAATCTATTTTTCTTTTTTTGATTAGAGAAAAACTGAGAATTTTTACTTCTCAGTTAAAAAAAAAAAAATGGACATTTGGACAAAATGCACTGTATTCAATGAGAAAGGCAACGTTAATATGTTTTTGGTGGGTTTATGGTGCAATGTGCATTAAATGGCAATGTTTAATTTAAAAAAATCATAAAACAATTTTTACAACAATTTTTTTTGAAAACTGCGCCAAGGTTACTGAGTCCACCTAGAGAGAAATACAGTGTAAGCTTCCATAGACTTAACTTTTTCAACCAAGACATGTGATTGCCGTTTATCACCAGCACTGAGCTAGGGTAAGATTTACAGTTGGTTTGGTTTATCATCATTGATCCCCATGTTAGCACTGACATGGTGATTACATTGCTTTAATAAAAAAAATTTAAAAAACATATTTTTTTTCAAGCTTATTTCACCTATGCAAATTTAAGGATAATGTCAAGGATATTTCAGCAAAGCTGAAATCTGTCATTTTGTGGCAAATTCAACCTTGGCAAATTCACTCTGCATGGCCCTATCTAGAGTTTTCAGACACAGTAAGGTTGTGATCCTATGGCTCAAAGGAACTGAGCAATTCACAGTAATACGGCATGCACTGTTTCTCAGAGAGACCCACCTTAGTGCCACAAGAAAGGCACTTTTGTCCAATTTCTTCACAATTTTTAATGTTAGGTCATTTAAAACCAGTAAACATTTCAAAAATTCAGTGGCTAATTAGTGAAAGTTAAAATTGCCAAGCATCTGGTCAGTACTGAGGTTTATGGTGGAAAAATAGTTTAAATAATTTGCATTGTATTGTTTTTTATTCAAATAGTGAATACTTGTGTAAGTGTGTGAACATATGCATAGATATGACAGTGCATTATCTTTGAAATTACTGTGCGACCCCTGTGTTCAGGTGCTCGATGCAAGAGTACCCGTGCACACAGGAGGCAGAGAACGAGGCGGCATTTTAGTCAGAGCTGGCAAAGGTGAGCTAGCAACAAAGAAGACAGAGATCTGGAAGACAGACCAAAAGTCAGGGCTGGCAGCAAACGTAATCAGGAAAGTTAAGCCGGGTCAGTAAATGAAGGCCAGTCCAAGGAAAAGCAAATCAGGAGTAAAGGTACAAATGGGAGCTCGGAGGCAACAGGAGTGTTGCTTAGGTAAAGGGAGCTGGCCTGCGCAGGATTTTGATCAGATTGGGTGCTGGACAGGAAGTAATCAAGAAGCAAGGTATACTAAGCATCAGGTGAGGTGGGCAACACTCATATCTGCTAGCTCTATGCAGCAAGAACATAGCACATGCTAGTAGAACCGCAGAGGCAAGAACAACTGCAAGCCTGTGGAAGGACAGGTAACAGATCAGCTCTGCAGCTGTGACACTGGCCGCACTGAAGCACACCATTTATAATCTATGTAATATCTGGTGGACTCTGGTGGGACTAAATAAGACATCAGTACTAATTAAATTGTTGCGTGCAGGGATTTGCTATGAGAAGTCTTAAGATTCTCTAAAGCTCTAGTTAATAGCAACCATCTACTCTTTGCTGATGCACTGTATAGTGCAGTGGTAGTGCTCCCTATAAAGTATATCAAACGTGGTGTCAAATAGCTTATTTGCTTTATGTTTTGATATGCACAGTCTTAAATTGTATAAAATTAAACGATGACAAAACAGCTAAAGCCTGTATGAAAACATTATTTCCATGCACATGTAAAGGGTAGTATGATGACTAAATCCAGTTCTGGTAATACTTCTGGGAGAGAAGTATATGTGAAGCAAGGATCTATGGCTTGAATACCACCCATGGACCATTTAAATTGGTTTTCCGCCAACTACTATAAACGTGATTAAAAAAATAACCCAAGTGAAATTGTGCATCAACCTATTTCGAGTTCGTCCACACTTGTTTTCATAGGACTTGCTGGTATAGGATTGCTGCACATTAACCATGTTTTTCTAAACATTAGTAAATCACTTTCTGTATTGTGCTGCAGCCGCTGTACCACTACAGGACAGAAATATAGCTTCATTAGAAGCTGCATAACTGTATCATAGTATAAAAAGATTTATAATGGCAAAATGGCCATGAATTTGTGAGTAGAAATTTCAATGTAATAGAACTGTCACAAAAAGGGGTACTTAGTAAAAATTTACGTTTGATTGCTGGTTAACTACAGCATCCATGTATTAAGCTGTACGTTTTCTGCCAGTACCAATTGAAAATAAATGGGATGCATGTTTTAGATTTATAAGATAATCTTTTGTGGTCCGGCTCATACAATTTCCATGGAGCTAGATCAGTTTAACATGTAAAATGCATTTCTATACGAAGCAACTGTATGTCTGCAGCTGTACAATAATTACTTTACTGAAGAGCGGTTTAGTTTATACAATGCTTATGTGGATTAAATATACATTTTTCACTGCCTACACCACCTGAATGCTGCTTTATTCATGAGATAGCTTTATGTAAAGTCCACAAGAAAACCAACAATTATGGGAGTGTCAGTCTCCCGGGTTCCCATGTAGTTCTCACTAGTTCCCTCTGCTGACCTCCATGTTACTAATGGCCACAGAATTGATGACTGGAGGTCGGCAGGAGGTGCCAATGAAGACTGCAGGAGAAACGTTTTCCCTCTCAACTTCACATGAAGATTTCTCATGAACATAGTGCTGACAGTGGAAAAGAAGGTATCAACACATTGCATCCATTTATGTATGTGCCTGTGCATGCTTCTATGTATCAAGATAAATAAATAATGGGGCAATCATAGTTGCTTGTTACATATACAGAATATGCTTCCTGCTTAGTAGTGCTGTAAATCGACTGCCGTACTACTCCTACCTCTAAATGCAAGGCCATCATTCAGCTCAGACTGATTAAAAACAACTGACTCTCTACATGCCTAACCAATCTAATTTCAATAGTTATATTGCAGGTTAGCAAACTAGACAACAATAAGAAGGTGAATCTACAAATCTGAATCAAGATGTATAATCACTGGGATTAAAAGATAGTCTTGCTTTAAAAAGAAAATAAAGTGCTCCATTTACTGCCACTGTTTCTTGTGTGTGTTCTTTTCAAAAGAAGATGATTTATTTACAATAAATAACACAGACAAAGATATATTAGCCCTGCATTTATCACTCCCTGTGAGTTACAGAAAAGACAACAAATGCAAAGCAGCAGGTAAATGTTACTGTTAAAACCAAAGTACTTGAGGCTAAATTGGTGCTTCATGGAGACAAATTATATTAACCTGCTAGTAGAAACTGGGAAAGGACCCACAAAAAAGCAGTGAGTCACTTGTAAACAAAATTTACCACAACTATGAATGAATATTATTAAATGTACTTGAGGATTGATTGAGCGTCAGAGTTCTGACTCCTGAAAATAACCTGAAAAATGAAACCAAGGGATTTTTCATCTGTTAGATAATGTTTTATGTAGAAAGAGAACTCTTAACCTTTTTTTTTTCCAATTTACAGAGTTAGGTTTGCCTTACGGCCCACATCATACCTTATTTATTTTCTCTGAAACACTGGGTAAATCCAGCAGTAAAATTTAAAAAATAAAAAGACTGTTCCTTGTTCCCACTGCATCAATGCCAACTCTAAATGAAGCAGTTGCAAAAGAAACAAAAATTGCTCACACTACACTCACAATCGTATATCAGAATTAAAATAGATTCACACATTTGTGCCTACCGACGAGTGCATAAGGTTAAGCTGGTTTTGGCTTCTGATTTACAACAGCTGATTATGGAGCGGGAGGTACACTGCAGGATGCACTCCGCTGATAATGGACCATGAGAGAAATAAGAAAATACATAATTGAATTGTTGAAAATGGATGGGGGGCAGGGGTACAGGAGGCAGAATGACAACAATTTTGGACAGAGATATAATTGGTGTATAGTGCAGACATAAGAGGAGACATGAAATGGAAACTACTGTGGACAGTGATGGGGGATCAACCAAAAAAATGTAGTGTGAGGGGAGGGCTGCCCAGACAACATAGTTTGGATGATGAGGGGGAACAGTGCTACACAATGTAGCACAGGCGGTGGAGGGAGCTGCTGAAGAATCTCACAAGACCCCTGTGGAACATGGTGTGGACGTGGAGAGGGGGTAGTGCTAAGGTAGAAACTAGGAAAAAGAGGTAAAACATGGGGTACAGGGACTGTTATAGTTGTGGACCATGCCACGGAAACATTATGTAGTGGTGACATGGACAATGATGAAAAAAGAGTGTTCCTCCCAGGTTATGGGCTCTACTAAGTAAACAATGGGAAATTGTCAGTATTGCAGAGCAGAAGTTCAGAAAGGGTCAGATCTGAGAAGAGATGCTACATTCATTCCTGGTGGTGAAATAACAAGCAGTGAAAGTCACAAATTATAATCTCTCTTTGTAGCACACAGGGAGAATGTTCGGGTGTCCTGTAAACTCCTGGACAGGGCTGATAATCAGCATGTTTTGTGAGCAGGGTAAATCGCCCAGATCTGCACTCTATTATACTGTATTTAGCATTCATAGAAAAGTGAATACTCAGTGACAAGACAAAGATTTAATTCCTTCAAATTCTTTAAATAATAAATAGGCTAGGATTTGGGTAGCACTGGCTGACAGGTCATGCATAATATCTCTTTTTCTACATATAAAACCCTACAGTACTGTTACTATTCAGAACACTGCTGCATCCACCTTATCAAAAACCTTTTCATAGTTCCGCATGTTATGAAAACCCCATTTTTGCTTTTTTTTTTTGGCCTCAAGGTTTGCCTCGGTTTTTCATCTAATTCTAAACACTCACCTCTTTTTATCCACTGTTTATTTTAGCCCTGATTAAGAGAGTGCTTTTCTTTTAACATGTGTAGGTATTACTGAATATTCATCTGGTTTCCATGACTTACAGTTATATGATTAGGGTCACATCTGCTACCAAAATCTTTGTCTTTTGAGATTCACTTTATACAAACACAAGCACAGCAGCTTCCTCTCTAAGATAAGCACCCATATCTGTATATTGTACATCTCCAAGAAGCAGCTTTGGGACTTTGGGCAGTCTATAAAAAAGTTAAGTTTTATAGCCAGTCTGAGCCTGCCCATTACCTTACCTGTCACTGCAATCGATTGTCTTCCAAGCCAAGAAGAGACCTACAATTTAATGTTACTGGTGGGCTACTGCAGTAGTAGAGAAGAAACCTCACAAAACAGTGACAGCAGATTAAAAAGAAAAAATATGTAAAACTAATTAGCATCCTTGTTCCTTAACGGTACACCCCTAACACTGCCATCTAAGGTATATGTCAAGACAAAACCACGTATAGGTTTATATATAAATATGTGTGTGTGTATTTTAAGGGTTAGTAAATAAATATTTACTATTTGAGTCTAGTTTGGTCATCTGTGCCATGGTGGTGACATTTATATCCATATTTGTAGTTTCTTTGCGGTCTCTAACTTCCTGTTGCATATCTGGGATAGGAAGTGAAGGTTAATTTCCCCAATAGTACAAAAAATAAACTGTACTCAAAACTAATAAACTGTAATGTATCCAAAACTAAAAGAAATCACCTATAGATACACTTTAAATGCCTGGAATTTGTGAGCATTGAAGAAGATTTGTTTGTGATGGTGCACATTACTTTCACTTATTTGAAAATTTGTTTCAAGTTACTTTTTGAGCCAATACATGCAAGGATTTGAGAGGGAAACCTGAATTTTTAGTGGAGCGGACAATAATTGGCCCCATCTGTGGCTAACATTACTAACATGGAATGAAATGGTCACAAAACACAAATTATTTTGGTTGTGTCTGTGTACATTTCACTATGCAGGATATACATAAATGTATATTGTCATGTCACAAGTGTTAAATACTTTAATCTCCAGAACTCTTCCTCCCTAAATCCCGGAATGTTCTTTTTTGGTTCCGTGATGTCTCAGTTCCACAGTTAACATAACTTTAAGGTAAGGCTAAAATTTCAAAGACCAAATTCTAACAATTGGAATGATATTGCCTTCACTTACATGAGCATTTGATGTATATGCAAATGTCATCCAGATTACCTGATATAGACCGCCATTAAACTGTGCATTAGCAAGTCAGTTTTTAAAATGATCTATTGCTGGCTGTAGTCGGCCAGCATTATATCACAACAGCAATGATCTGTTGCTGCAGTGAGGCACTTGGCAGAGCTGTAATAGCTTTGTCCTGGCCTCCGTACTCAGAGAATCATGTCTGACATCACTACACTCCTGATGTAAATAGAATGTGGAAGTTTAAAAATGGCAGCTGGGACTCAAGTGGTTAAGGTAGCTCTTGTCCAACAGCTAGGTAACCCAGAACATTTGTAAAACTGGAGGATATCGAGGAATTATTGTGAAGAATACCGTATTTTTCCGTCTATAAGACACCCCTCGTGTATAGGACGCCCCCCACTTTTCTTACCCAAAATCCAGAAATCAATATTTTCCATGCTCTTTTGCATAACTGATTACATCCAGTTAAAATTTTGCAGAGTAAGACAGCCGCTTACTGGTACCGGTATTTTTTTTGTTTTCTGACATTTTTATGGGCTCCCTGTTGCATCTGGGCACTGGCGACACGCTATCCGCAGCATCAGCTGACGTGGGGTACATAAGGCACATGATTGGAGGAAACCTGTTAGCTTGTCTCTGCAATCGGAAGTTTCACTCGTGAGGCTAGTTTGCAGAGGTATCGGCAGTTTTCCAACCGCGGTTCTCCTCTCGGCCACCCGTGTATAAGACGCCCCTCCATTTTTAGGTAAATATTTTTAAGAAAAAGTATAGTCTTATACGCGGAAAAATACAGTACATAACAGGAGAAAGTTAGACATTATATACCTCTCCCTATTTGTCTCCTCTTTGCATTTTCACTCTATCCTTTCAAGTTGCATTTTTTACTCTCTCACATTGTTTAACTTTTTTCTAGTTCTTAGATGTTTTGAAAAATATTGGCAGCAACTAATTCCTATTATAACTGGGTTTTGTTTGTTTGGATTGTACTAAGCAAATGTCATACAACAGATCTGTTCCCACAAATGAATCGATACTGTATAAACATGATTGTGTATGTACTGGAAACATTGTTCTCACACCTATGCTTTTATTAATATTTTCAGTAAAATGAATGAAAACAAACAGTGCACAAAATTCAATATGCACAGTATTAGCCTAGCCCTTGGCCAAAATCCTATTGTATGCAATCCTGGAAACTACTTTTAAAACATTGCAAAATAAGAGCAGAGTAAACCTTTTCCTAATACAGTAAGTCTTTTGCCTCTGAGCCTTTCTTTCTTGCCAGTGGGGCCTCCTCATATTCCCATTTTATGAGCAAGACTATCAACTATACAGCTGCACAATGTTTAAAATGTTTTAAATAATTCATGATTGGAAAAATGAAGATTTTCATTTTACAGCTTTTAATGAAGTGAAGAAATAAAAGATGAACCTAATAAAAAAGGAAATGAGATACTGTACTATGTATATCCCTTTAGTATTGCTGCAATATACTGTATGGCGAATATGTAATTACACAAAATTGTAACTTTTGTTGGTTTCTATAACTGCAGGTTTCTTTAACTTATCCGAAATATTTACAGTACAAAATCTTAAGCTAGAAGTTGTGGTCTTCATAAAAAAGGATAGCTGCAATATTATGCAGAGAGAAATATTAGTTTTATCTGTAGAAAAATAAGTTATACCCATTCTGAAGATTTATTGATAATATATAGATGGGACATTGGCCTATGTATTTATTTGATTTGTATTAATTTCTTTCATAGTGTTGTAATCCCTCAATTATTTTTTGGAACAGAAAATCTGTGTGTTTTTGTATGTGTGGACTAAGGATCACCATGCATGTTACAGCCTGATCACACAATCTTTGTACAATCAACCTTAGTTTTGCCAAAACTATGAGCTTCATGTACAGGGGTATCCCTAGTCCTCTTGCTGTCTGAGGAGGGGGGGCGGTTCAGTGTCCTGCCCAGCATCTGGCAATCATCAGTAAGCTAGGCGGGACGACGCCCAGAGTGTCACTGGTTGCTAAGATCTCTTAGCAACCTGGAACACTCTGGGTGGAAAGGGGCACACCTGCCACCCTCCCCCCACATGACCAATGAGATGGTGCCTGAATGGTATCGCAATGCAATAAGGAATGCACCGGTACTGCAGTGCAAAAAACATGCAAAAACATGAATGTGCATTGTGGTGTACTGTGTCAGATAAAATGGTGTAGGTACATTTTTCTGTACCATTGCAGTCTAACATCATGTGATCGATTCCCCTTAGTTACACATGGGTGCAATTTAATTCTACAGTAAAAACTTTTGGTTCCTAATCTCCACTCTTCTGGTTTCTAAATTTCAAAGTCAGAGATTAAATCACTCAACAAACTCTCAGTTGAGATATTTTTGGATGATTCATCCCATAGAAGTATACCCCATTATAATACTGTTCTAACAACTACACTGCACTAAAAACAATCCTTTACTGGGAGATTCCGCCTCCCAAAATTAAATATTGTCAGTGTAGGCATAGTGTAGGCATAGCCTAAGCAACTGAAATTTGATGGATGGACTTGAGAATCACTGGCCAAAAGGAAAAACAAGTTTACAGGTTTGAGGTGTTCTCTGAACACCACTTAATGCTGACCAAACAATTTTAGTTAAGTGATGCCAAATGACAAATAGAAGCCCTGGCATGTATCAAAGTTCCTTTTTTTCTTGCACTCTTTAATTAAAGTGACAGTAAATTCAGGAGTCAGGAGAATCTTAACCCCTTCGTGACTGACGACGTACAGTGTACGTCGCCAGCATCGGGGCTGTTTAAATATTCAAATACCGTTACTATTAACAAACATATAGTTTATTTGTGTATCACTTGTGTAGATCCTCAAATCATCTCTGAATTGGTGCCGACACTGTCCTTCCTTCTTGAGGGTGGCTGAAGGGTGACTTTTGTTCCCCATGGTCCCTGTGTGTGTTGTAAAGTAGTCAACGCTCTAAGCTCACTCCTATAATAATCTAGAATCTCAATAGAAATTAGTAAACTAAACGGGAGTTAATCACACAAAGAGCTTGGAGCGGCGGTTACTTCACTACACACACAGGGACCATGGGGAACAAAAGTAGCCCCCCTGCAAAAGGATGGACAGTGCCAGCACCAATTCAGAGATGATTTGAGAATCTATAGCTGACTGATACACAATTAAGGTCCAGTATTGTTAATAGTAAAGGTACTTAAATGCATTTTTAAGCTTTAACTCCTGAGTTTAGTGTCACTTTAATTTACTAATTCCGTATTTTAGAAATATAAGCCATATAGGATATAAGGGAAAGTCACATGAGCAAAACAATAGCACATTGTGAAACCTTCAAATGCCATTCCTTACAGGAACACAAATGCATTACCTTAATTATTAACTAAAGCTCTTAAGAGTTTCAGTTCACATTAGTGTCATTCAGTGAAGTATAACAATGGCTTTGTGTTTTATTTGGGTACAGTACTTACTGCGCTAATGACATCCATATTTCTATTTAGAAATGCATTAAAGTGTATGCATAGCCAAAACTTTTTTTGTTGAGGATAGAGTGGAGAAGGGTTAAAACCCCTGCCAGGTTATGTTTTGCTGTCCGTGTACCATGTTGCTGAGACAAAAAATTAGCGGAAATCTCCCAAAGGGCGGGGAATTCTCCTCATAGACAATTGTACCCTGAACAGGTTTCACTATTGGAAGTTTTCCCTTCACCTCTTGTTTTGAGAACAATTCTAAATTTTGCATTTCTCTCTTGATGACAATGATCACCAGTACACAGGGGCACAGACAGCAATGAGATCTTGACAGAGGGTCTAAGTCTTTCCTATGTCATCAAAAACTAGAAATACACTTTAAAGCTGATCTCCAGGCAAACTGTTAAATTAACTAACTAACCAACTAACTATAATATATACAATATGTTATAGATTCAGCCAACTCATAATAAGTCAAATTTGGGTAATTCAGATATTTATAATACCAAGCTGCAATAATTTGAGTTTGGCTTTAATTAAATAATGTTAATTAATGTTCTTTAATAACAGTTACTGTACCTATGTCACCTGGCATGTAGTAAATCACCTTCCAAACTGTTTATACCTTAAAGACGGACGTGAATCTCTCTTCTCTGTGCTGTATTCTGTTATGTGTGAGCCTTTTTTTGGCACATGGCTCCAACTGGCTTTCTTGGGAGTTGGGACATATTGCATCACAGGAGGCAAGAACTGCTGTGATAGAGCCCCTGCAAGTCTGCCTCCCACATGCTGAAAGAAGGACAGGCTCTCTGGGGCTGACGAAGTCTCAGTGTTTGTGTTAATAAAAGGATTCACTGGGCCATTCACTTCAGCCTTTTAGAAATAAAAAGAAAAGCTGCATTAGTCAACATGGAACACAATTACAGAAGAATTGAAATGACACGAAAGTGGTAAAGTGTAATCAATGTCAATGCATCATAGCCCATTACTAACAAATATATGTACGACTGGCTCATGGGTCAATATACATTATAGACTTATTGAGCTTTTCTGCTTAGGGCTTTTGGACTTGCTTGGGTCAGTATTTCACAGGATTTTGTTGATTCCTTCATCAGGGTAGAACATCATGCAGGTGCTCTGATTGCCTGTCCTGGAGCTGGTAGATCTCTGTAAAGGTGCCCATACACTGCACGATTCTCGTACGAGAATCGCAGGAAATCCCGTGATCGTATGAGAATTGTGCAGTGTATGGAAGGCGTGCGACCGTTTCTACTGTACGGTCGCGCGTCTTATGTCGAACAAGCAGGGTGGAAAACCCGCCGGGAATCGTACGATTCTCGGAGGGTTAGTGTCCTGCTTATTCGACAACTGCCGAACGTTTATCGCAAGTACGATCTGCCTGTCCAAGATGGGCAGATCGTATGTTTTTGAACAACCCCCTATATATAGGGGGAGAACAACCCTCAGATGTAGCAGTGCCGTCCGTCCGTTTTTTTACTACGGGCGGACGGCAAGAGGTTAAGGTGCCCATACTCCTGCCGATTATCATACGATAATCGCGGTGATCCTGCGATCGTACGATAATCAGCAGGTATATGGGTAGCGTGCGACCCTTCTACTGTAAGATCGCACGACTTTCGTCTTACGAGCACGCTGGAAAACCTGCCAAAAATCATACGATTTTCGGCGGGTTGGTGGCGTGCTCGGAAGACGAATGCCGCACGGGTCGGTGTGCGCAAATGCACACTGCCCGCTCAGCACTGCAATCATCGGAAGCCCTCCCTTCAGCGGGGAGGGCTTGCGACGATCACAAGATGATGTCCAAGATGGGCAGATCGTACGAAATTTTTATCACCTTACAACCATCGCACAACGATGGTTGTAAGGTTTATGGGCAGCTTAAAGGTGGCCATACACCTTACAACCATTGTACAACTTTTTTTGTCCCGACATCACACCCTCGTTCCATTTTCGTTTAAACAGCCCATCATGCACAGACCAATGTAGTTTGTGATCATCATTCATCAGCACCACTAACTGACCAATTTTTGTCGATCAAAAGACCAAATTTTCATTTGCGCATGTGCAGTTTTCATTGTGCGATTTATGTTGTACAAAAACAGCACTAATCCGTTGATTTTCATCCAGCTGGATGAAAATTTTCTAGGCTTATTGAAAGACAAAAATCTGGCCAATTTTCGGACGAAAACGTGATCGCGGCCATAAATCGGCTGATAATTGTAAGGTGAATGGGCACCTTTAAACAGAACTTGTTCTGCTAAAGAAAAGACTGCACAGCTGATCTTCAATGTTTTGCACAGATTTCACTTGCTGAAAAATCTTCAGCAAACAGAACTTTTGGGTGTGTCAGATACCTGGCCTCTTCTATGCTCCTTGGTTCAATCTGCCAGCCACTAAATCACTACAGGATACAGTCGTGACAAATACGTGCTGGTAAATCGTACCACAGGGCTCAACATCAACCAGGCATCCAAAACACCTGGAGGTGTTGTCAGATGCTAAAGATTCTGAAGCCTGCGTTTTCAAGATAACAAAGACCGGTGCCATGGGCAGCAAGGCTGTTAAAATGTTTTCCTTACAAGGAATTTTTTTATTCTAGCAAGAAAATCACTTTTATTCTAGCAAAATAATCATTTACCAATTTTACTCTACCTTTAAAGGCTACAAGGGTAAGGATATTGCAGTGATTACACAGTATATAAGAAAGAATCATATTTTATAGAATACGTGATAGTAAAGCTAGATAGAATTATTAAAACACATTGCCCCCTAAACCTAATAACTGGTTGGGCCACCCTTAGCAGCAAGAACTGCAATCAAGCGTTTGCGATAACTTGCAATGAGTCTGTTACAGTGCTGTGCAGGAATTTTGGTCCACTCATCTTTGCAGAATTGTTGTAATTCAGCCACATTGGAAGGTTATCGAGCATGAACCGCCTTTTTAAGGTCATGCCACAGCATCTCAATAGGATTCAGGTCAGGACTTTGACTAGGCCACTCCAAAGTCTTCATTTTGTTTTTCTTCAGCCATTCAGAGGTGGACTTGCTGGTGTGTTTTGGATCATTGTCCTGCTGCAGAACCCAAGTTCGCTTAAGCTTGAGGTCACGAACAGATGGCCGCACATTATCCTTCAGGATTTTTTGGTAGACAGCAGAATTCATGGTTCCATTTATCACAACAAGTTTTCCAGGTCCTGAAGTAACAAAACATCCCCAGACCATCACACTACCACCACCATATTTTACTGTTGGTATGATGTTCTTTTTCTGAAATGCGGTGTTACTCTTACGCCAGATGTAATGGGACAAACACCTTCCAAAAAGTTCAACTTTTGTCTCATCAGTCCACAGAGTATTTTCCCAAAAGTCTTGGGGATCATCAAGATGTTTTCTGGCATAACGGAGATGAGCTTTTATGTTCTTTTTGCTCAGCAGCGGTTTTCGTCTTGGAACTCTGCCATGCAGGCCATTTTTGCCCAGTCTTTTTCTTATGGTGGAGTCATGAACACTGACCTGAACTGAGGCAAGTGAGGCCTGCAGTTCTTTGGATGTTGTTGTGGG
>NW_017306656.1:37874-38789 GCF_000935625.1 Nanorana parkeri | reverse complement strand
TCGAGCATGAACCGCCTTTTTAAGGTCATGCCACAGCATCTCAATAGGATTCAGGTCAGGACTTTGACTAGGCCACTCCAAAGTCTTCATTTTGTTTTTCTTCAGCCATTCAGAGGTGGACTTGCTGGTGTGTTTTGGATCATTGTCCTGCTGCAGAACCCAAGTTCGCTTAAGCTTGAGGTCACGAACAGATGGCCGCACATTATCCTTCAGGATTTTTTGGTAGACAGCAGAATTCATGGTTCCATTTATCACAACAAGTTTTCCAGGTCCTGAAGTAACAAAACATCCCCAGACCATCACACTACCACCACCATATTTTACTGTTGGTATGATGTTCTTTTTCTGAAATGCGGTGTTACTCTTACGCCAGATGTAATGGGACAAACACCTTCCAAAAAGTTCAACTTTTGTCTCATCAGTCCACAGAGTATTTTCCCAAAAGTCTTGGGGATCATCAAGATGTTTTCTGGCATAACGGAGATGAGCTTTTATGTTCTTTTTGCTCAGCAGCGGTTTTCGTCTTGGAACTCTGCCATGCAGGCCATTTTTGCCCAGTCTTTTTCTTATGGTGGAGTCATGAACACTGACCTGAACTGAGGCAAGTGAGGCCTACAGTTCTTTGGATGTTGTTGTGGGATCATTTGTGACCTCTTGGATGAGTCGTCGCTGTGCTCTTGGGGTAATTTTGGTTGGCCGCCCACTCCAGGGAAGGTTCACCACTGTTCTTTGTTTTTGCCATGTAAAGTGTAAAGTGTATGGGCACCTTAAGAGATCTCCAGAGCTCCAGATCCCAGCTACAAAACCTGGAAGAACCTGAAAATCCAGGCACTTCCTTATAATATGGTTCACATTCTGGACCCTCTCAGCCCCTTTGGCTGAGAGTCCTGGGTGCCAAAGTTGCCATACTACACT
>NW_017306656.1:29671-33345 GCF_000935625.1 Nanorana parkeri | reverse complement strand
TATATATATATATATAAAAATATTACGGAAAATTGTTATTATACATACCATAGTTTTACTTTCCTGGCACCTACCCATGTCAGCTTACCACGGGTCAGCTCCGCCCATTTGACCCCCATAGGACGCCCCTAATAGTTTATAGAAGAGAGGGCTACTCACTAGACATGTGCACCAGCAAAAAATGTGTTTAGTTTTGTATCGATTTGATTCGGATTTTGCTTTATTTCGTTTTTCGGAATTCGGGTCCGAAAGTCAATTAGTTTTGGATTCAGATGGAAATCCGTACGAAATTTTGTTTCTAATTCGTTTCCGCTTCGTTCGTTCGTTGCAGCAAAGTGACATTTAAGAGGGAAAAAAAGTTTTTTTTGTTCTCAACTGTCACTTTGCTGCAACAAAATTTCGTCCAAAAAACGAAAGTTTTTTTTTTGGGAGAAAAACAACTACACAGTGAATGATATGCAAAAAGTTTAGTAGGTATCCAAACAGATTAACAGAACTGAAATCACTTTCATAAACCAGTCAAGAAAATGGACACGCCTAAGGATTCTTCCGATCCATAACGAACATCTAATCTGTAGTGTCGTAAGAATGTATTTGGAGTACCCCAGCTAGCCACCTTGCATATTGCCTCCACTGGAACCTTGGCGAAGGAAGCCCAAGAGGCCACCATTCCTCTAGTAGAATGTGCCGTAAGATTGGAAAGAGGGGAAAGACCCATATTACGATAGGCTAGAGAAATGGTTTTCATTATCCAAGTAGAAAGGATTCTTGGAGGTGCCACCATGCCCTTCTTTGCACCGCCCAGCAGAATAAACAGGTCACTGTCCCTCCTCAATTACGCAGTCCTATCTAGATAGGTTAAAATGCTCTGAACCAAATCAAGTTTTAGCCACTGTTGCTCATCTTCAGGGATCAGATAAGGATTAAAAGAAAAAAGTTCTATTTCCCAACTATTGTGGAATTCCAATTACACTTTTGGTAGGAAGCTAGGCACTGGCCTTAGGATCAATCTATGCGGAAGTCTTAACAGGACAGGCTCCTTCATAGACAGGGCATGTAACTCCGACACTCTCCTTGCCGAGGCATTTGCCGCAAGGAAAACTGTTCAAAAAGTAAGGTTCCACATTAAACATGCCTGAATAGGGTCGAAAGGATGTGAGAAGAATGATCTTAGAACATATGTCAAATCCCACTTAGGGAAAGAAGGCATGCGAGGGGCTGAATCTTTGCTACTCCCTTCATGAAACGAAGTACTAGTGGTTGAGTGGCTCAAGTGACCCCTGTCAGAGAAGCCAAGACAGACAAATGGACTCTCAGAGTGTTCTAACTCAAGCCTAAATCAAGCCCATACTGGAGAAAATCCAATATCTTAGTAACCGATTGATTCAGGCACGAAAATGTTACTGTTTTTGTATCATGGCGCACGGAGGTGTCCCTCACCTGGCAGCCGCAGTGTGCACACCTCTCCAGATCTCCTGGGACCACAGAAACGTTCCTAACGTTTCTCTGCTGTGGCTGTGCCTCGTAAGCATGGTTCTGTGCGTCGTCGTGCGTGCGTTTCAGGAGCTTAGCTAGTCACTGCGTCGGGGCCATCTCCCTTGGGGGTGTCACATGCAGGGAATCCTGGTGTGACGTCTAAAAGCCCCAATAGAGATCCAGCATGCACAGCAACTGACAACATGCAAAAACTCACTTCCTCCCAAGGAACACATGCCCTAACTTCACCTTTGTTTCCACAGGCATAGGAGCGTTGCCTCCAGTCCTGGACTTTAAAACCTCACAACACTACTAGCTCAGTGCTAGGTTATTCTGAAGCCCTGCTCACAGAGACCCAGCGTTTGTGCCTGTATCTTCATCCCCTGTTCCTGCATTCCTACCCCCAGTTTTGGAATCCCGGCTACCTGACCCTCGGACTGTTTTCCGGACTACTGATTCTACGCTGCCTGCCCTGAACGCGGAACTGCATCACTAAGGCTTGTCTCACCCCTCTGGACTTTGTATTTGGACTGGTTATCTCACCTGCTTCCTGCTACTGGGATCCAGACCTGGCGCAAGGGGCTCTGCCCTGCGGTACGTGACATTTTGCAAAAGCTTGGACTCTAGTCCAAACCCCGGAATACACCGAATTTGTTGAAGATTTTAGAGCCTTCAGAAGAGTCTGGATGACAGGTTCTGAAATGTCCAAACTTTCTAGACGTTGCCGTTCAATATCCAGGCCATCAGGTTCAAGCGCGCTAGATTGGGATGAAGGAATCCACTTTGTTCCAAGAGATCTTGCCTCAGAAGGAGAGCTATTGGATCCACCAACTTCATCCTCCAAAAGGAGGGGAAACCACGGTCTCCTTGGCCAAAAAGGCAGAATAGCAATTGCCCTCACTCTCTGCTGCTGGATTTTCAATAGGACTTTGAGAATCATGCAGAAAGGAGGAAACACATATACTAGACTGAAGTGCCATTGATGTACTAGGGCATCCTGCCAGGTCTAAATATTGGGCAAAAAATGTTGGCACTTTGGAATTCTCAGTTGTCGCCATCAGATCAATCTCCAGGATCCCCCACAAATGGAAGATCGGATCTAGATACTGCTGCTTCAAGGTCTATTCGTTGTGGTTGACAAAACTTTGGCTCAACCTGTCCACCTCTATATTGCTCGACCCTGGTTAGTAGAAGGCTGTCGAATCCTGAAGATTTAATTCTGCCAAGCTGAATATCTGATCTGCTATGTGTATTAGAGGACGACTCCTTATCCCTCCCTGTTTGGACACAAAGGCAACTGCGGTTTTGTTGTCTGATAGAATTTTCACTCTTGCTCCATGGACAAGGTGATGGAAAGCTATCAGGGCTTTTAGGATAGCCATAAATTCCAAAAGATTGGAACTCGTCGAGCGATGGCCCAGCCGATGTGCCTGAACTTGTTCCTCCAAACAGAGGGCGCCCTAACCCCTGCCGCTGGGATCTGTGGTAATAGTTATCCATTCTCCCATCTCCAGAGGTCTGCCCAGATAGAGATTTGAAGCTCGTCTCCACCATTCCAGGGATTGGAGTGTTGATTTCGGAAGATGAATCTGTTGAATAAGAGACGAGCAGTCCCATTGTTGAAGAAAGTTTGACTGAAACGCCCTTTGCTTTATCCTTCCTGGATGCTTTTTGTGGTGGGCTCTTAGCAATCAAATCAACAGTTGCTAGAAAAAACTAAAAAACTAAAGTGAATCAGTGAGCAACCTATCAGAACATTTGCAGCTAAGAGAGAGAAGGAGAAAGATGTACTCACCAACACGGCAAGGGATAGCAAGCAAGACTGCACACTGAGCGGATGAGGAACAGGAGGAGGGAGAGAGTGGCTTAAATAGAGCCCAAGACGCCGACGCCTAGCAGCCGGCCACCTCGAGAAAACGAAACTAGCAGTCACATGACCCCACCCCTTCAAAACGTGCCACAGAACCCCGCCACGAAAAAAAGAGTCATTTAGACTCTATCAGACATGCCTAGCATCAACAAGCACTTACCACAAGGGAGATTTACAACCCAAACTGGCAGCCATTCACCTGGGGAGAGGGTGAACACCAGTGGGACAATATAGACAAATAATTGATACTCCAGGAATTTAGCCGGAGCGAGGACGGAAAAAGAACATGGTCTTGTGAGTAGCCCTCTCTTTTATAAACTATTAGGGA
>NW_017306656.1:1649-29632 GCF_000935625.1 Nanorana parkeri | reverse complement strand
ACCCCAGTAATGAGGAGAAAATGTTCTATACAGATTCAATATTTCTAATAACGTAATTGTCTGACAGCACTAATGTGCTCCACAATGAATCTGTATTGTCAATCTGTACTATTTACACATTAAAAAGACAAGATTTCTGCAGGATAAAAGGCTAAGTAATTCAATATTTTGCTAATGTCTCTCAGAAGCCAAGTATTTTTCTAAATTAACACGGTTACATTCAGCGTCTGTGGTGTCTAAAAATACAATCTGATTAATGCTACATATAAATTATTTATATAGAGAACCAGATGGTGGAGGGTGGTAATGTTCAGAGTTTTGCCAACATATGCTGTTAAATTGATTAAACAAAGCAGTCTTGTTCAAATTATTGTGCCTCATTTTCTGTATCATATACTACTTCCCATAAACTTGCATAGCACAGAAAAATGGCATTCTTCTCCACTCCGACACCTATTTGTCTTTACTTTACAAAAGAAAAGATGCATTTTCAGTCACAGCTTTGTGACATTAGATTTTCTTTTGCATTTAATGTAAGTTCACTTCATAATTTGTGACTTTGCATTTTGAGTTACATTATGTCAATGATAGTGTTGGGTTGTGTGTTAGTGTGTTAGTGTGTGTTTGGGTTTGAGTTACTAAGAATACATTCCTTAACATTCGGCAACATCTGCTCTTTGATGCAATAAATATACTCGCTGTAGTATTCACCCAATTTATAAAAGGACGCAACATTCCCTGAACATTCCCCCAAGGGTCGATGCAGAGATTTTAAATGCTTGCATTTTATAACAAATTTTGCAATTACTGCCTAAAGAATGGGGGGGGGGGGGGAAATTCTAGGGCAAATCTGTTTGTTTGCTTCTTAAAAAAAACCTGCTGGCAAAGCCTGGCAAGCATATGGGCTGGAATCCTACAGAACAGGGGTAGCGTGCCATGCTTTGTTGATACTAGCACACATGCCATGTAGCACTGAGGGGTGCTTTGAGGTGGACTTCCCATAAAAGGAACAACTCTACATATGCATTGTTCTTAATTTATCTAATACTTTCCACTAGGTATGCCCCGATACTGTTTTTTCGGTATCAAGTACGAGTAACGATATTTTTTTTCCGCTACTTGCCGATACCAAGTACTGATACCGGTGCCGTGTGCCCACGATTATCAGGAAGTTGGGTGGCGGATCATGACCCGTTACCCGGCTTCCTGATTGCCTGGGAAGCCGGTGTTCTATCAAAAGAACACCAGCTTCACTTGCCGAGGCTGCCTGATTGCTCAGGAAGCCAGGCTGCCTAGCAACAAGTGAAGCCAGCTTCCTAACCAATCAGGAAGACAGGCAGCACTTCATGAACCCACATCCCAGCTTCCGATACTGGAACTTCTGGTCAGAGGGAGATCTCCCTCTGACTGGCAGTGCCGAGGGAGCATGGAGCCGGCTTGCTTTCCAATCAGGGAAGCTGGGCTGTGGGTTATGACCTGCCTCCTGGCTTCCCGATTGGTTAGGAAGTCGGCGTCACTTATTACTAGACAGCCTGGCTCCCTGGCCAACCAGGAAGCCGGGAGGAGAGTCATGACGTGCCACCCGGCTACCTGATTGGTTAGGAAGCCAGGCTACCTACGAACAAGTGACGCCGACTTCCTAGCCAATCAGGAAGCTGGGAGGCGGGTCATAACCCACAGCCTGGCTTCCTGATTGGAAAGCAAGCCGGCCCCATGCTTGTCAGCCATGATCCTGCCAGTCAGAGGGAGATCTCCTTCTGACCAGAAGTTCCAGTATCGGAGGAAAGTATCAGAGCTTTTGGGCGAGTACGAGTACTCATCCAAATACTCAGTATTGGCACCAATACTGATACTAGTATCGGTATCGGTGTATCCCTACTTTCCACACTCCAGTGGCATCTAAAAATTCGATCATGAAAGAGGGAGCAAATATTATCTCTTTTTGGGGATTGAAAAGTGAAGGGGATCCTGATACAGCAATGGCTTTATCTGTATATGAAACTTTGGAAAGGTGTCTCCATTGGATTCAATGGACAATACAAAAATTACCCAGCACACTCTCCAGCTAGTCAGCACAAAAAGACAAAAAGTGTATGTAAACAGTTTCCCCTCCTCCTTCCCCTTCCTCTACTCCCCTTGTATGCCTGGGTGACATCTTGTCATGGCCATGACTATCTTTGGTCAATGACCTAAGGCAGCATGATCGGTCAGCTTGTTGACATTCAGCTGACAACCCAGGGTGTTTTCAGAGTGCAGTGAAAGAGGATAATCCTGTGCTGGTCGTCACATGCGCCACACCCAAACAATCCATACCAAACCCTTATCCAGGAATGTAGCCTGATTGGCCAGGAAAGGGAGGGGCAGAAAGTGTGCAACCCCCTCTCGTGAACCTAGATCACATGACCTCAAAATGGGGAGGGTGGGGGCGTGTCCTGCTCATGGCGGAGTAAGCAGCAACCTCAGAGAGCTCCGTGGGTTTTACTACTTATACGCTACTTATACCGACTTATAACCCACCAGTTTGGACCCCAAACAATGTCCAAACGCAGCAAAGAGGACAAGCCAGCTTCCCAACGGAATACCCCCTCGATGCAAGAGTTTTTCACCTCCACACGTAACAGGCCTCATGGCCGAGACCAATCCATCATGGCCTCCGAGCCCCGTCTCCTACGCACGCCACGAGGCAATGCCCGTTCCCGATCTCCTGCTCCCCGGGAACCCCGCTCTGGGGCGCACTCATACGACTCCGACTCCACTGATGCGGACTCGTACCCGTCCCACAAGCAGCTGTCTGACATCCCGCAGGAGTTCCGGGCCCTGTTGAACTATCTACCCACCAAGGAGGATTTCGCGGCAATGGTCACCAGAGTAGAGGCGGCCCTGCAGAGAGACTTGAGCAAGGTACGACAAGAGATCCAGGCGGTCTCCACAGATGTGTCCGCTGTATCCAACACGTGCGCGGCTCTAGAAACCATGAATTCAAATACCGGACTGGCTTAATCACCTCCCCGACAAGTCACCGATGTCCCCGAAACCCCGCCGGGCCCGGCGGCCTACCCGACCATCGCCCAATCCACCTATTGACCGACGAGGGGCCGATCCTCCCAGCTCCGCAGAACTCTGAACCAGATCGCCGGCCGCGACTCCTTCTCCCTCCCCGCCAGGCCCATCCACCTGCGAAGATGTTCGTCCAGGCCGTCAGGAGATGCTGGGCTGAGGCCTACATTTCCTAGAGGACCGTTTCCATCTCCTCCTGATTGCCAAGCCGCATCCATAGGCCCGGGAGGGCCCTTACTAGTATGCCACCAGCAACGAACCTGACGGACTTGCCCGGCTCCTGGAGGGCCCCGCTGGCTTGCTCACCTCATAGCAGGGCTGCGGAGGGCCGGATCCGATCCACTGTTTTTGTTTTCGAGTTGGTCCGGATTCGTATGCCTCCACGAGAGACTGGGGTTCTGGCGTTCCGAGGGGCCCTTGACCCAACTGCTCTACCCCTATGTTTATGTTTGAGCCAGTAGCAACAGTTGATTTCCCACTCAAATTTTGTTGTGTCCGGTACCCTTCCTCAGGTATTTTGGAGATTGGGTTGGTGCCTTTCCCTCCACCATCACCGGAGGTCTTACACTGCAGGGCGGATGTACGGGTTGGGGACTAGTCAGAGGGAGACCGGGGGTGCCCCCCCTTCCCGGGCTTCGGGTACTCCACCCTGCTGGTATCCGGGGAACCCAGGGGAATCCCGGGAGGGGCTTTGAACACCGACCACCCCCATACCTGGCAGCCCGCGGCCCCTCTTCCTGCCCATCGTTCCTGACAGACCCTCCTCAGTTTGGATATGCCCCCCATGTCAGCTGTCCCTCTTCGGTTTTAATACAACCTCGAATGTTAACCCTACAGGCTCTGACCAAGAGACAACGCAATATTCGGGCTTACTTGGAAGCATCTACCATGCCCACCCTATCCCCTGCAATACCCGAATCCATGGAGTCGCCTATTTCCTCAACAGAGTTAGAGGAGGCCATTAAACGCACCAATACTGGTAAGGCCCCGGGGCCGGATGGCTTCAACCTCTCCTACTTTAAAACCTTCTCAGGCCTGCTGACTACCCCCATGTTGGCTGCATGGAATTCAATTCGGGAGGGTGAACCCATGCCCAAGGAAGCACTATCGGCCAACATTGTAGTGATCCCCAAGCCAGACAAGGACCCCACGGCCTGTCCCAGCTACCGGCCGATCTCCCTATTGAATGTAGACACTAAGCTACTGGCTAAAGTCCTATCCATGCGACTGCTTCCTCATGTCACCTCCTTGGTCCTCATCAGCAACATCCCATGACTGTAACCCCCACACTCAGGCCGGGGTCGCGAGAGGATACCCTCCCCTTAAATCCGTTGCATTGATGCCAACGGGGTTCTCTCATGCTTCAATATACCATGTATGCTACCTTCTTGATGCTGCTTTGATGCATGTATACCATAAGCGCCCGGACCTGCGAGTCCCCACGGGCACAGTTTCCGTTTTTCTGTATACAACAAATAATCTGTTAACCTGACCTAAATAAAGAATTTATAAAAAAAAAATGGGGAGGGTACCTTGCCAGCGGATCTCCTGGCAAGGTAACATGTCCCCGTGTTGATGGGGTCATGGGCTTTATCCCCTACATCCAGTTTCATGGAGGATAAGGGGGTCTGCAGGGGGAATCCGGAATCCTTTAGAATAAGAGATCCCCAGATGTCTGCCCCATAAATGAATAAGTAAAAAAAATGAAGAATTTGAATAAACACATGGGCACTCCCAGATAGCAAGTAATTGAGCTGCAGGTTAGAAAATGACTTGGTAAACTATTGCAGACTTGCCAAGCTTCACAATTTTGTTGCACAATTACAGCAAGTCTGCATTGCAAGTCTCCAGACCAGCCAGCTTGCAGAGCTCTTGCTAAGACCTGCAGGACTCTTGCTGTAGACTTGACAAGCAAATTTGCAACAAATTCAAAAAGTGTCAACTAGAACTTGTGCTGCAAGTGTTCTGCAAGTCTACAACTTGCCAGGAATATGTGAAGCAAGTTAACAAAAATTACAATTTCACACTGCCACAAGTTTGTAGCAAGTTATGTTTGCTATCTGGGCTGTTGACAAAGTCCCACAGTGTAAATCCATCAACAATCACATCATCCAGTGATGTAGATTCATTATCAATCATGATGAGCAATGCTAGGATGACCTGCCAACAAAAGCACAACAATCCATACATGAGGATCCTCTTCTGCCGATACGTATATTGCAAATTTCCCTAGCCAGCAGCTGAATATAAACAATGGGTCCAGGATGCTGGCTGACATCATTGACCAAATATGGTCATGACAAAATATGGTTATTCTAGATTCCAGCTCCCAGATAAGCCTCCGCCTCACACGCCCCCACATCCACTGGGCTAGGGATATGGGGATGATAAGGGGATGAGGACCCTTTCCTGACCAGCCAGGCTGCATGCCCAAATAAGGGTCTAGAATGATTTTTTTTGCTTTGGTTTTCTCCTTAAAATCCACACCAGAGCCTGATCAAGGATAAGGGTCTGGTATGGATTTTGGGGGAGTACTACAGGGCATTTGTTTACAAGCAAAACAAAGTAGCAGGGAATATCATTTAGCAACTTTTATGTTCTAAATATCAGTTTTGCTGGAGTACATTGTACATGTGCTCAACTTCACGTATAGGTTTAACTCATCCTCAAAGTGTTAAGGCAGGGCTCAAAATTTCCAATCGCCCGCTCGCATTTGGCGAGTGGAAATTCAGTCAGGCACGTGATCACGGATCGCGTACCTGACTTATGAGAGCAGCCGCTCATTGCTGTCCTGTCTCCGTTCCTTTCAGCCGGAGCTCTGACAGTTCTGAGCTCCGTTCGAAAGGATGGATTACTAATCCATGCAGACCTTACTAATCCATCCTTTCGAACGGAGCTCAGAACTGTCAGAGCTCCGGCTGAAAGGAACGGAGACAGGACAGCAATGAGCGGCTGCTCTCATAAGTCAGGTAAGCAGTCCCGGTCAGTACCTGACTTAATCATGAGGGATCAGATTCGTGCCTCCTCCATGCATAACGGCAAGCAGGCGAGGGGGCTCTTTCTTTTATTTTATGTGGGCTGGGCTTATTTTATGTGGGGGGCAGAGAAGGGTGGGGTATTATTATATATGTGGTGGCAGAGAACAGGGGGGAGAGAGTGTATTATTTTATGTGTTGTGGGGCAGAGAAGTGGGGAGAGAGTGTATTATTTTATATGCGGGGGCAGAGAACAGCGGGGTATTATTTTATATGTGAGGGGCAGAGAACAGGGGGGAGGGAGTGTATTTTTTTATATGTGGGCGCAGAGAACGGCGGGTATTATTTTATATGTGGGGGGCAGAGAACAGGGGGGAGAGAGTTTATAATTTAATATGTGGGGGCAGAGAACAGTGGGGTATGTGGAGGGCAGCAATGTTTACATTGCTTTATGTTAATATTGTTGTTGTTAATATTTATTTTTGTAACTTTATTCTGCCTTTAACATTTAAAAGTGTAATTTCATAAGATAATTTAAGAGGGTGGATTTAGGGGCGGAGTTAAGACCGAGGCAGGGTAGGGGTTAGGTGGGGCAACTGGTGGCGGGTAACTCTCAAGGCCTGGCTAGTAGCTCAGGACTTGAAATGTTGAGCCCTGCTTACAGGAATTGTGTAATATTACCCTTAAAGTCTTATTAAATTACCTGTTCCTTGATTAAAGGTATTTTTTTTAAATTTATTCTGCATTGGCACACGTCTCCCCATGGCAATGCCCAGCAACTTGTGCCCTTTTTCACCAAAAAGCTTGCAAACTGGCCTTAAAAAGGGTAGAATAAAATTACATTATTTGGTTCCCATAAACTGCAATGGGATTCAGGCATTATGTTTTTTCAGTTGTTCAGCTCAGTTTGCTCATCACTACTGCCAACAACCAAAATTTACAGAATGCACAATGTATGTTAATAAATGTTGCAGGAAGATAACCATAGTTGCCCATCATCAGTCAGTATGGTTCTAATAGGAATATTGTGATCAAGGAAAGGCAGTGCCTGTGTGGAGCCCTATTGATAACAGGTTTAGTAAATATGTGTATAGATGATCTGATTGACTTGCATGAGATAACCACCTCTTAAGATCAAGCTACCCTTAAGGTAAACTAAATAGCTAACCTTGGATTTACCCCTCTGGGTTTCTCTCCTTTGTGTCCCTGCACTCATCCTGGAAATATTTTGCACAGCCATACTCTAACAGGACACACAACTAAAAACAATGTATTTTTCAAATTTGTGGGAACATGTTATGCTCCTGAAAAATTGGAATGAATATCCAGAATACGCATGCTCTCCTGTAACCAGGGTAGTTGCACTAGGATATATTTACAGAAATTAACCAGCTGCAGCAATATCTATCAACGTGATCAAGTGTAAGCTGGGGTGCTGCGCTTGGTTGTGTGTGCTCCACCTTTTAATTGGTCTTTAAGTTGTGTGAAAATGTGAAAATAACACAAACTAAATACAGTGCCAGTGATCAAATCCTAATTGCGGCTGTATAATGAAAATACAAGTCGAAAAAAGGAAGGTAAATGTGTTCGTGAATAAAAATTATTAAATATTAAGTTAACAATGTAAATATCGCAAAATATGTGTAGCATGTGTAAATAAGACCAATTAAAATAAGACCAATTAAAAGGTGGAGCACACACAACCAAGCGCAGCACCCCGGCTTACACTTGATCACGCATGCTCTCCTGTCCACAGACTATCCAGCAAATGTATAATAACCGACATGGACTGTAACTTGATATATCAGAAGTAAAAGTAATTTATGTATAGCGTAAAGGTGTTGGATGGGGACTAATAAAAATATGGGGCTGAGCGATATAAACATCGCAGCCGATTTTAATATTTTTATAAATTACAAAAAGTTTGTGTCTGATTACTTAAAAATTCTGTTATCCTTCTATTTATCCTTATTTAATGAAACTACATTTTGGCTTTACGATTGGCTACTGTGAGCCAGAGCTACACATCCAACTGGTTGCTAAGTTGAATTGATGTGTAGCCACCAACAGGCATAAATCATATTTATTTTATTGTTCTGATAAAGCCATATTACTTTTTGGGCATCCTAATTTATTCAATGTCTTCCTGTTAATGATTGGATCCCAATCATACACTACATATCTGTTTATTTATAAAAAGTGTCAGGCAGTTTAATATCAGCTCTTTGCAAATCTTGGAAATTATCCTTTAGAAATGTACCACAGAATATATGTTTTTGATGAGAAAAGGGAAAAAGTTGATAGAAAACACAGCCCATGGCATAACCCGGTACTTTTAACATATAACATTTTATCATCCATGGATTACTTGAGTCAATATTTTGTTATTGTTAAATGACATGGAATTCTCTAAATGCAGTGCCACAGAGGAGCTTAGTAAAAGCAGATGTAATTGACTTTTCAACACAAACCTCGGCAATCTTTTCAGCATTGAAGACTCGGGTATCATTTTCTGTACTTTTATGTTTGTATAGTGCATTCCAAATTGCACATCTAAGGCCATCTCTGTTTTTATCCCACTTAAGTTCATGACAGATTTTAACCAGATTGTAAACAGCACAATACGAAATCATCCAAAAGTCTTCTGAAAAGAAAAACAAAAAACCTCAGATATGCTTTTATTCACCATCAAGACCTTGTCCATATAACCTGTGTAATATTTGCCTGAGAACCAATGTGATGACAATTCAAGGGTCCATAATGCATACTGGAGAACTGTTGCTGAAAGAGTATTTCTCAACAGCACTGTGAGCACTGTAAGCATGTCCTATGGCAGAACAATAACTAATAAGACTAATGAAAACCCTTAAATATTTACATCTGCCCAGTGCATAGATAATTTGTGCAGGTATATAGGACTCCAATAGAAACTATTCATGTGTAGAACATAATCAGTACAATACAGGTATAGACACATTCCTTTACTTTCTTTATCGAATTAAGGTGTTTTTACTATATAACTGATGGGCAAAAATAATTTTGCTTTGCAATGTGTATAATATTTGTGCACAAAGGTGTTTATATATCAGTGGTTTTACACAAGATTCGAACAACATATTCTAGATTCCCACATTTTTCTAATTGACTCTTATATGAAGAATGTGCAACTCTTGTAGGGGGGGTAGTGGAATGAAGTGGCAAGTTTTGACAGCACCAGAAATAGTCAGTCCTTTGCTGATCAAAAAGGTCATGTCTTCTGGAATCACGCTATGAACTACAGGCTGTAGCAGACCTGTGAGGGCATGCAATGTATTCACAATAGCACTTTCTTTTGTGACAAAGTCACTTTAGTGTCCTTCTATACCACCTAATGAAGGATTTCACTGTCATAAATGCGTTTCTCACATTATCTCTGCTGCCTTTGGGACAATAGCATCCTGTTTAAAAGACAAATTCCTTTTTTCCTCATTATCACCAGAATGCAAAATATCATGATGAATAAGGGAAATGTTCACTTTAACCCCTTCATGACTGAGCTTGTTTTTGGTTTCTGTTCGTAAATGACTGACACACTTTTGACATTTTTGCTGTGTGATTCTTCCACGTCAGTAATATACTTTCTTACAAAGTGCACCCACACATATTATATATTGTTTTTTAGAGGACAGATAGGGCTATATATTTATATCACATATGTGTGTCTAACGCCTCACTTAGGACAAATACAAATTAAAAAAAGAGGAAAAAACGTAAAAAAAAACTTTTTTTCCCAGTTTTGATTTGTAGTATTTTTTTTTAACAAAACCAGCACAGCTAAAAAAAAATGCAATACATACATTCATTTATTTGTCCCTTATTTTTAATTTTTTTACACTTTTCACTATTTTTTTTAATTTATTTACACTTTTCACTTTTTTTATACTGACAAATTTTATTTATTTAATTATATCAGGCAGTCATTGTGAATTAATCTCACTATTACTGCTTGATAAATTAATACATTTTTTTTATTATCAGGCTGCTTCAAACTTCAGAACAGCCGATAATAAGTTAGTGACACTGATCCTGCAGCAGTTCAGGATTCAGCTGTCAGTGAATGTTTCAGAAAACTTAAACATTCTACTTTCAAGAATAGATACATTATGTGTCTAATACATAACATTTTGTATCTATTCTTGAAAGTCAAAAGATAAAAAAAAAAAAAGCCAGTATAGCTTGAGAGAGATATCTCTCGATCTATACGAGCTGTCAGAATGCCGGCAAAAGCCGACATGTGTGTCTGCTTTGCTGTGACTCTCAGACACCCGATATTAAGGTATCGGGTGTCTGAAAAAGGTTAACCCTTTCAGTAATGGATCTCTAGATAGTTAGACATCTATTACTGAAAGGTAACCGCTGATTCTCAGCGGTTAGCAGCCTTCTAGTGCAGCAAATAACTTGTCACGTACAGTGTACGTGACGAGTCATTTGGTCCCTTTGTGGCTGGACGTACAGTGTACGTCTCCCGTCACGAAGGGGTTAAAGAAGCATGAATAGATTGATTTCCCTGTAGGATCTATTGTCTCATCCTATTTTCATACGAATACTTTTACCAAACTCTACCATTATAATTTCCTTTTTTGCTTTGTGCATTACTTTTTGGCTTTTTGCCTACAGCCCTGCTTTTCATGTGATGTTATGACATGAATTAAATGTTATTTACATATATTGTATTTTTTATTGATGTAAATTGCCATTTTAACAACCTTCTTGAAGCTCCTGCAATGGCTTTAAACCTGTGTATAAACGTAAACATAAGCCCAATAAAAGCTTTTGTACAGTAATAAAATTGGTAATCAAGTTGAACAGGTTTCTTTTTGTATTTGTCTTAAGTCAGAAAATACATTTCCATTGTATTACTGAGTGAATTCCTGTATCTTAAATCAATAAAACTCATTCATATGCTTATAATTGGATCTCTAAAGCCCAATAAATATTTAACTTGCATGATAGAAAAAATATTTTTTCTTGTACTGACAATACAGAAACACATTTTTTTCAATATACATAACCTGATGGATATGCTTTCTCAATTTAAATCTGATAATATAAATATATTACATTCACCATGCCCAAGGTGCTGGTGGCTATAAAGTCAGAATATTCTGTTATATGTATAGGAAAAGTTTAATAATACAGCTTCTCCATTATTCATAGTTAAAGAAATGAAAGCATTTATGGGGGGAAAAAACTAAGCAACATTTTGTTCCAGCATCAGAGTTTAAAATATTCAGACAATACATGCATTTTTTTGTTGAACGTAAGTTATAGAGATATTGTAACTAATATTTGTTTGCAAAAAAAAAACAAAACGTCCTTTAATTCCCACCATACTTCTCAATTGGATAAAAAAGGTAAAAAGTAATGTAATGTATGCAAACTACAATTTTTACTCTTGGTTGAGCAATAATTAAGACATTTCTTCTTATTGACAGTGTTTTTTGACACTAGTATATTTACTGTAATGTAGGTTAAACCAATATACAATACTGTATATTCTTCCAATATGTCAACACATTCTATCAACATGCTAATACTAAAACAGCGTTATTTATGCAATGATGGTATTATGATCTTCTGTGCCCTTTAAACCCATTCTCTAACATACGTAAAACCCCTATATAACAATTTAAAATATTCTAAAAAAGAAAAAAAAAGAAAAAAAAATTAGCTGCTGACCCTGTTAAAATATCACTTCAAAATTCCACAACATATCTATAAAATGCAGTAATAAGTGAAATCCCAAACAACTTGATCCCCTAACAGAGGACTATTGTGGACTAATTACAGTAAACTGTAACATTCTGTATTCTGCAAACAAACATTGAAACAGCACTATAAACTATTACTTTCAACACCACCGAATACAGGAATTGGAACAATGTGTGAGTGACCTAGAAGGCCCAAATGCTTGCAACTCAGAACTAATAAGAAGTTCAAGCACTCCTTATCTTGTCTATGGGAGGAAAATTGGGGGACCTGGCAAACATTGTGTATGAACGGGAACACATAATCATATGGTGGGGCTTTCTCAATTTTGACTGCAAAGTGTAAAAAAACCTGCACCCGTTGTTGTGTTTTGCTTACCCATTGCTGACTTGGCCTGCTCCTGGATTCATTTCTGCTCTGACTCCCCATTGTGGTCCAGCTTGTTCATGACACTATCTTCATCTGCCTTCCTGTTGCTAACTCAGCTAGTTCCTGACCCCTAATCTGCCTTTGCTGATCTCCCAGTGTGACCCTGGCCTCCTTCTTTCACAACTCTGATGGCCTCCCAGTGTGACCTCGGCCTGCCTCCTGACCACGATCCAGCTTTTGCACTGTCTTTTCAGTTGCTGACCACCGCCTGTCCCAGACCATGCTTCCAGCCTTTTCTAGGTTTCAGTGTGACTTCTCCTGTGGTTCTACTCCTTGGTGGTCTTCCTGTCAGTTAGCAAGAACCCCTCTAGTCTTCTGCTAGAATTGAGCTTCTGAACTGGACTTTTGGCACACATGCAACTCCTTGTCCTCTCATTCCCTGTTCTCTGGAGTTGTTTGGACCAGAGGTGTAATGGAACCTTTCTTGTCATCTTGGCCTCTAACCAGATATGTGATAGAGAGCAACCATGTTTATGTACCTTGCAAAAACCTACTAGCAAACTTATTTGATCAGTATAAGATACCTCACATTATCTCTGTTATATATCCTACATGTACATATCTATCTATAGCCAATGACTCTTTCAGAGCACCACTGATTTGAGAGCTTCAGACATCACTCATCTTGTGAACCTTAGTCAGATGAGGGTGATAAATCACTCAACATTCTTCTTTATAAAAACCTGAAATGAGTTTAACACATTTTTTAAAAGTGACAGATGCACTTATACAAAAGTAGTGAAATTGCAGCATTGACAACATTTTACTGTTAATGTTTATCAATAGTAAACAGTTAAAAGCATAGTTTAAAAGAACATTTTCCCTAAATTATTGCACAATACTGATTATGTCCAACACTAATTATACAAACTGAAAAAATATAAAATGAAAAATGTTATGTTTTGTTTAAAATTTCCAGTACCACAGAAGTATGAAATGACCGTTAACACAAAATGATGTAAAGAATTTAATATGTTCTCTTCATCTCCCATTAAAACAGAGTATTTTATTTTCATTTTGTAATATCTATATAAGATTTATTACATCAATATTGTTCTTTTTATTTGTTCTACTTAATTGCAAACTGTATAATGTAATAAACATTGCTTGTGCAAGCAAATAGTATTAAGGATATTAGTTCTGTCAAACATTTTGTCTTGTTTTTAAATGAACATAATTAAACAACAATAGTTTTGAAATATAATATGCCGTATATGAACAAAAATATCCTCATACACTTCTGTATGAATAAGAAAGCATTAAAGGAAACTTGAACTTAAAAGGGATAAAGAGGCTACGTATGCTCATAGCCTGGCTTCCTGTGTCCTCAATACTTCTAAGTCACTGGAATAAGAAGGCAGCTAAAGAAATCAGAGGAAAGTCAGGACTTCTGACCAAGTCTTAGTTCACAAAGGCTATAGTATTGGAAAGTGTTTTCAAGTACTGAACAATGTTATTAATTACACTGATATATTTATACCATTTATGTGGGCCACTTTGATACATATTTTGGGATGTTTACAATGTGGATTAAAACTGACCTTGTACTCAAAGCTAGGCCTGTTTTTAGCATGGCCGTTACCCCCTATTTTGAAAAAACACCAGTGGGAAAAAACTTAGATGCTATAGTTACCCTGTACTCTGGTTCCATAGTGCAGGGGGCGATGTCATCAACCACCAGACTAGATCCCAGGTAATGCTGGGTACTCAAAGTTTGGGCTATTCAACAGTCCAGGGCATCTCACCAGAAGGATAATGGAGCCATCATCTAGGTATCATGAATGGAAGCTGGAGGAAAGGAAATATAACTTTTTCCCCCGAATAGTTGTTTTTAGCAGTTTATTGGAGCATTTTTAGCAAGGGTGAGGTGGGCTTCACTATTTAGATGAAATATCCGCTTTAATAAATGTGTTTTTTTATGCAACCATTTGCACCGATCAGTTTAATGCATCTTTATATAGCTACTCCAACTAGTAGGATTACATAGTGTTTACATTTCTGAGAAGGTGTTTTGCTTTGCAAACGTTTACAGAAATTTGTTTATCTGATTATTGTAGTAAAGCTAATGGAACTGACCCAGTAGTATTGTTGGTACTATTGAGTGCTAAAAGAATTAAACTGTAAGGCCTAAACCTATCATCTTCACATAATGTAACATGGGCATACTGGAAACCATTTTGCTATTTCTATTCTATCAGTATAGAAGGTGAATTTGAGTTCATGGTTTCAAGACAAAGACTCTAACATCAGCCATTCTCAAATCCTTACAGCACAGATTTCCAAGTTGTAAATTTTGGGAATTCTGAGTTGTACCAGACAACAGCAAGATAAGGACTGACCATGGTACCAGTCTGCAAGATTAATGGAGGAGGCCATGTCGCGGGCTTAACAAAGCACAAAGAACTATTTACCACAATATTTATTTTTTCTTTCTCATCTTTTCAACATATGAAAAAGAGTATTAAAAGCTACGTTGTACACAGTATTATTATTATTTGACAGAATTATTATAATCAATAATGTCAATTGTATTATTATTATTATTATTGCATGAGGAGAATACTTATTTAATTAAGTAATTTGGTTTTTATACTGCAATATTCAACTTATATATTTTATCTATATTAGTTGGTTTTACTAATTGACATATATTGGTGTATTGTATTAATATGGTGTTTTCAAAATTACAAATGATTATATTAAGTAGATTATTATATTATTATTTCTGTAATCAGTGAAAGAATTTAAGTAACTACAGTCTCTCAGTACAAATGACCTCACCCTCAATGTAAGTAGAAGATATATAGATATAACTTTCTCAAACTTTCTTAAGCAGTATATCGTCTTAAAGAGATACTCGTCTCCAGAATGTCAGGGAGTCATGTCAGATACATAGCCATTTCTTAAATTGATGTTTTCTTGAATGAGCTTATGTCAAAGGTCATCTCATGATATGATACAGAAATTTTAAGGAAAAATATCAAAATTATTCCTAGCCCAACATTGCCCTCTTCAGGAAATTGATGACAGCAACATGTCCCAAAAAAGTTAGGACAGGGCAACAAAAAGCTAGCAAAGTAAGTGCTACTAACAAGAAAGAGCTGAAAGAAAATTTTGCAACTGGTCAGTAACATGATTGGATATAAAAAGAGCATCTTAGAGAGAGTCAGAGTGTCTCAGAATTAAAGATGGGCAGAGGTTCACCAGTCTGTGAACAGCTGCATCTAAAAATTGTCGAACAATTTCAGAATTATGGTCCTCAAAGTAAAATTGCAAAGACTTTAAATATATCATAATTTACAGTACATAATATCATCAAACGATTCAGAGAATCTGAAGCAATCTCTGTGTGCAAAGGACAAGGCCAAAACGCAATATTGGATGCCCTTGATCTTTGGGCCCTTAGACGGCACTGCATTAAAAACAGGCATGATTCTGTGATGGACCTCACTGGATGGGCTCAGGAACTTCCAAAAATTACTGTCTGTGAACACAGTTTGCTGTGCCGTCCAAAAATGCAATGTAAAGCTCTATCATACAAAGAAAAAGCCACATCTGAACAAGTCTTCTCTGCGCCAAATCTCATTTAAAGTGGTAAAGTGCTCTGTGGCCAGACAAATTGAAATTTGACCTTCTTTTTGGCAACCATGCACGCCACGTCCTCCAGACTAAAGAGGAAAGGGACTTTCCAGCTTGTTATCAGTGCTCCGTTCAAAAGTCTAAATCCCTGATGGTATGGGGGGTGCATTAGTGTGTATGGAATGGGCTGCTTGCACATCTGGAAAGGCAATATCAATGCTGAAAGATATTTTTTTCAGGGAAGTGCTTGCATATTTCAGCAGGACAATGTTAAACCGCATGCTGCATCTATGAGAACGGCATGGCTTTCTAGTAGAAGAGTCTGGGTGCTTAACTGGCTTGTCTGCAATCCAGACCTTTCACCAGTCTGGATTGCACCCAGAACTGTTGAGCAGTTAGAATCCTAAATTAGGCAAGAATGGGACAACATCCCTCTCCCAAAACTCCAGCAACTCCTCAGTTCCCAGTTGTTTACAGTGTTGTTAAAAAAGAGGGAATGCTACTCCGTGGTAAACATGGTCCTGTCCCAACTTTTCGGAGACATGTTGCTGGCATCAATTCAAAATCACCTTATTTTTTCTTAAAATGGTAAATTTTCTTGGTTCAAACATTTGATATGTTTTCTATTGTAAATCAAATATAGATTTCTAAGATTTGCAAATCATTGCATTCTGTTTTTATGTAGATTTTACACGGCGTCCTAACTTTTTGGGAATTGGGGTTGTATATATAAATATACTTACTGGCATCTGATATATCTGGAGTCTTATAAAACAATAAACTATTTAAACTTGCTTCTTTGTTGGACTCATTCAAAGTATCTTCACTTTTGAAGCCAATGAAAGCATATTTTTGGATATCCGATGTAGATCCATGCAAACAAACATCTGCAAGTACCATAGCATACATGCAGATGATTTCCCAATGCCGTTCATGACTTGAGGACTATTGAGACAGAATATTGTGAAAAAGCATACAATTATTAAATGTCATTGGTCATGAAGCATATTTTACTTACAAAAGCACATGCAAATGATAATGAGCTAGTTTGAAGAGTTTGTTATATTGTGATCACATACACCAAACAGATATTCATTGTTATACCTCCTATAGGCTGAGCTAGAGTTGACCAAACACATGTAAGCACCATTAGGTTTTCCCAAATTATTGCTATGTATAACCAAAGTTTTCAATAAAACTGTCAAGGTCATATTTACAGAAAAACTGTAGCCAGGCTATGCACATTCAATTTTTTACATATTCTTAACAAGCAGCTGATAAGCTTTAACCCTTTCACTGCCAAGCACTGAGAAACGCTTTTAACATCACCTGGCCACACCGTCTTTGTAATGTTTCCCATTGTTTTGATTTTCTATTGCTGCGTTGCTATATTTTCTGAAAGCACAGGCCCAGGTGAATAAAAATATGGTGCTACTAATTTTGTAGGTCCTGCTATAATTGTGCAAATGTTTATCAAATCAATATTAAACTGATAAAGATACACAATAAAATTGAGAACAGCACATTAAAATCAGTATCAGCGCACACACAAAAGAAGTTTCCAACTAAATCTAACAGACCCCTGACATTTCCTTTTTGACATAGAAAAAGAGATTGAGGATATAGAGTCCTCAATCTCTTTTTCTGCAGCCTCTGTTCTAAATGAATGGAAAGCACTTAGTACAGAGGCTTCCAATTCATTAAGAAACCGGTTATAGTAAAACGTTTACTATCAACCAATTTCTGAATGGGTAGAAGACTCTGTACTGAGTTGCTTCTTCCCATTTAGAAACTCATGAATAGACAGGACTTAATATAAAGCACTTCCTGTTCATTCATTACTGGGGACACATAGTACTATGTGTCCCCAGTTGTTTACAAACATTGGAATGAACAGCTGATCACTCCAGTGTTTGTGGTGCAAACAGAGGATCGGTAAATATCCAAGATATTTACTGATCCCCCGCTCGGTCATGTACAGAGACGCTGCCATCCTGAAACTGACAGGACGACAGTGTCTCTCCTCCCTGATCAGCTACGGCTCCTCACTGCTCCTGGTGGGAGGGCGCCCACAATTTTTGTTAATAGCGGTCATCAGTGGCCATGAGCTTAAAGCAGGAGGGTAAAAGCCACTGACGAATGGCATACCTAGGTGGCCAGCTGCAAGCAAGTACAAAATAAGTACAAAAACATATGTTTACAGGCATTTCTATTTTAGTCTATTGGGCCAAAAGCGCAGAAATCCGCAGAAAAGTATCTTCTGTACTTTTTCTACTGACCGGCGTTTTGCTACAGGCAACAGAATGCTCAGGTGTGAACAGGGGTCTTAGAAAACAATGCGGTTCATTGTGTTTAGTTTTTTGTAGCTCCGAGCTTTGAGTTGCAAAACACCTACATGTGAACAGGGACCTACAGTTCTGAGAAAACACTTTTACTTTTATTTTTTTCTCAGTAGATCATTTTGCTTCCCCTGCCAGCAGTGAGAAATATAAACACACAGCAGGTGCACAGGAAGAAAGACAGAAGATTGCTTGAATCAACTAGGACAACTTCTTTGCATTTTTTGCAAACTTTGAGGATGAATTGCCCCATGGTGCCTGCAGTTAAAGAGATCAATGAGAGCTTTAAAGCTCATTAAGAATATGTAAAGATTTGAACATCCATAGCCAGACCACAGTTCTACTTTAATGTTTCTTCAACACATTTGAATTTCACAGCTGGAGAAATGTTACCATTATAGAAGACCAGCTTATTTGTTCACCAAACACAAAGGTTTTCCATTAATATACTGTTGTTGTGTTGCTCATTTGACTACCCGTACTTCATTTTGAGGAACATGAGAAAGAATGTCACCCCCAAGATCCATTAATGCTTTTAAACAGGATATTTCTTTTTTTGCAGCTTCACTCAAGATAAACAAAGCAAGGAGTGGATCCAACCTAAACAAAAGAAATTGAACAATTATAGAAACATAAAAACATAGAAGTGTGACAGCAGAAAAAAAAGATCAAAACCTTTTTTTCCTATGGATTTATGTTTTTCCCATGCAACTTTTTTATGACATTATATGGAATCATATCAAAAGCTTTGCTGAAATCTAGATAGGTTATGCCCACAGCATCACCCTAGTCCAAAACATTTACAGGGTTATGCACAAAAGGGAAAAGGCAGGAGAAGTGAACAATCTAGGACAACATAGCTGAACTGGAAAGTGATCTGAATTGAAGGCTTTTTCCAAATCAGCTATTTTGGCCTAGATTGTTTACTTCTCCTGCCTTCTCCAACTTCTTCACCCTTCTGTGAACAACACTGTTAGAATAAACAACATGACGTTATTTATAAACTGTATAATAAAAAACAGAATCATAAAATTCATAGCAGGAAATGTATTTGATTATTTGTCCAGACTTAAAGTTAAAGAGTTAAAACTTTTTTTTTTATTTGTTTGTTTGGAGTAGGGAAAGATTAGAACCCCAGTTAGGCTTGTATTGCTGTCTATGCCCCTGCTATGTAGATTAACCTCCTATATTTATTCTGTCTGAGAGACAGTGGACACCAGGACTGAGGATGACTTATAAACAATTCCGGAGTCGAGGGGCATAGAAAAAAATATTTATTTCCTGTGTTCCTTTAGCACAATCTAGAGGCTATAATGTGATATTACAATCATAACATTTAGGGGGTTATTTACTAAAGGATGAAGAGCTTGGAGAAGGCAGTGAGTGAGCTGCCGGAGCTTCGGCTCAGTCAATCCAGATGTTGGATCAGCTGAGTCGAAGTCCTTCTGCACTTCAGCTCAGCCGAACATGCATAGCATCAGCCGTACAAGCCAGAAGTGAATAGCCGAACAGCGTTCGGCTCACTTCACTTCGGCTGCTTTGTGAATGACCCCCTAAATGTACAGGTCATACACAGAAGGAGAAAAGGGGTGAAGGGGTTGATGTACAGGTCACATACAGCATATGTACAGATATATAGCTGAGATGTACAGAAGAGGAGGGTGGTGAAAAGATTAAAAACAGTCCCACAATCGAATGACTACCTTGAATATCTGCTGTTGCCTGCTACCTTCTACTAATGATTAAATGATTCACTCATTAGTTCACCCTTCATTCCCCACCTTTGTTGTGAGAGGAAGGGGCTGGATCTCCAATGTACCCAGTAGTGTGTTTATATTTGTGAATGATGTGATTGGTTGATTGCTTCAGCTCTGCTCAGTGTGCCTGTGATCTGGGCTGTCCAATGATGGCTCAGATAACAGCTGTTAACGGGCGCACTGGTCGCCCGAGAGCTCATTTCTGGAGTAACATTTATGAATGGAGCTCCAGAAAGACACTTCCACCTCCCCGCCACTGTTTTTACAATACAGTGTTAGGGAGAAGGTTACAAAGCATTAATAATATACTACCATTCTAGTGTGTACAGATCTCCCCTAGAAATGTCATTCCCTACTCATGTGTCTCACTGTTGTTCTCAGCTTTTTTCCCTTGTTAAGGCAGTGGATTAATCAGGTGACCAAAGCAGGAAAGCCCTCCCACTCATCACTCATTAGACGGCATGAAGTAGGATGTTAAAGAAATGAATGTGTGAATTTCAAGTGAAATGGCAGCTGGTCAGAATCTACATTGAAGTTTGCTCAAATCCATGAAAACTATGTAATTGAGTGTATTTTATGAAAAAATATGGATTTACACTTTAACTGAAATGTTGTAACCGATGGTGAAAGTGGCAACCACTAGACAATAGAAGGTCATACTGCAGGAAATACAGTACTATGATCTAAAAGTTACTTATGTGTCCAAGGTCCCCTTTTACTTGTTATGTCTCTTAACACACAAGCACCCTGCAATTCTAACAGCTCTTCCTGTGAATTGCATATGTAGAAATGTCCTACATACCTCTAGATGCTTCTTAGATCTATTTAATTAACTGCAAGTTCAGTTTTTAATATGAAGTTGCATAAATAATTTAGAATTCATTCTAGCTACATTTCACAGATGGCACATTAAGCAATATAAAAACGTATGTATTTATTTCCCAATTGACTGTCAAAGTTAATTTTCTTCTACTTACTTGATGAATTATGGAAGCCCGCATAACAAAAATGAGGCATATGCTGACAGAACATTTAAGAAATAGGAACGTTAATAATGATTGACTGCCTTAATAACTCATATCAAATGTATAAATAATTACAACTTAGTCTATCAATAACGAAGAAACTTTTATCGCATTGTCTCTGCAATCCATCTGTTGTTGGTTTTTACAGCATTCTTATATTAGCATTTTTTAAGTCAACAGGAATTTAAAATATCAAATGAAAATGGCCCTGCTGCCACAAGAGAAACCAAGCATCATCCACATAGCACCACTTCTGGGGACCTTAGCCCTGCCTGGGCTGCTGAATATACTGTAACAAAGAGCACAAGAATTGCTTACTACAGGGAGAGGTTCCTGCTGTACAAATGCCTTTTTAAAGGCCAATCCAGACATGTCCATTCTTTGGGGTTGCATTAACGCACATGCATTGTGTCACATGTTAACATGCATTTTGATAAGACAGCCTATTTAATTGGAATGGGCTGCCAATGCACAAGAACTGATCAAAAAACAGACATGTAACATACTTTATAGTACTGGGGTAAAGTGTGTTGTGCTGCGCTGCAATGCCTGTGCATCAGAGCTGCTTAATTTCCATGCTCCTCAGGTCCGTCACGTGACCATACTGTAGTATTTTTCAAATGTTACATTCAACCTGAAAATAAAATATACTAACAAAGTTCATTTTTGCCTCTATTCCCGCAGAACAAACGTTCACAGAGAATCGCAGGGTAAAAGGTTCTGGGAGCTGTTTTTAAATAGACCCTAAAGAGTTTTAGATTGCTCTTCCTTAATTTTCTGTTTTAAGAGACTGACTACACAGTAGAAAAGAAAAAAAGAAATACAGATATAAGTATAAATATTTATGAGTTAATATTTTAGAGCTGTCTAGCGGCTCACTTAGCCGCTGGCTTCTTATATATCTTGGATATTTCAACAGTGAGATCTGTCTACCATAGTACCCGACTCTATTCCTGTCCACGTGTCCCTGTCCACCTACTGTTACACTCTCCAAATTATAACTCATAAATCCAACAAGGAGAGTAGGGTCACTCCACAATGACCACATAGGTTGTGCAGATCTGGGAACTCAAGAACAGAGATCTTGCCAGAAATGAGAAGCTGCCAAGTGATATAATGCTCCAGCATCTAGCCAAAACTTAAAATGGTTTGGTGTAGATTAACCATTTACACAATGCCAATAGTTAATTCCCATTACAGTAGCTTTTTAATCAAAATGGTAAATCTGGTATTCTTTAAAAGGAGTTTGTATAAAATGACTCACAGGATATCATTAAGGGTTAATACTGGGGCCAAATTTTGTTTGCATTGCATGTAATTTTTTATTTCTGCACATCTACTACTCAACAAGCTAACATCCTGTTATCTTTGCAAGTGACACAATGTAACATACTCATAGAAGAGAAAAGGTAGAGACAGAGAAACAGTGAAGCCTACAAAGAGAATCACACAAGGTACGCTGCTCTAGGATTAGAATAAATGCATCCTTTTTATTCTGACTTTATCTCTCATCATAGAACTTAGCCAATCTCCAATAAATGCATAGACACACCAGAGCAACGCTTGAGTATTAGTACATAGGGTCCAACACTGATCTCTTTCTACCGATGAGGGCCCTTGGTATGGGCACCTTTTTAGCAGTGAGGGAGTTTGTAAGTAATTCTAAATAAAAGATTAAGACTAAAAGAGACCTTTTACTGAAATTGATTTATTTATGTCTCAATCAAACATATCTTAAGATCGGTTTGCGTTTACAGATGTAGACGCACAAGAAAAAAAACTTTGTGAAAAGGTCAGGGAAGGTTCACAATATTATGACGGTAATATATTTTAAAAAACAAACGCATTGCAAGAGTAAATGTCTATGTAAATTTCTAGTAATGATATGCCACTGGTGGAATAAAGTCAGCTTCATACAAACCAGTTTTCCTGATGAAGGTGTCCCTTTAGGAGAAAGAGATGCTGGATAATATCATGCAAATGTGTGCTATTATTTCTGATGTGCTGCCAAATGAGAAGACAGTGCCAAAGGAATGGGCTTATTTCAGCTTCTCCTGGATGCATACTCAATTGGTCTATAGAGACTGGTTGTTTCTGCAATATATAACAACAAATGTCTAAGTATAATGTTCATAACAAATATTTCTTAGATTTTTGCTGAAATCAGAAACAAATGTGTAACTCCAGGATATTCTAACCTATGTTTGTACCATATATACGTTACTAAAATATGTCATTTTTATATATCACCTAAAAAAATGCAATATAATTTCTTATAATAATGCAGTATTATTTTTACACACACACACACACATTATATATATATATATATATAAACACCCATGTTTTTTTTTATTATTCATGCATTTATATAGATACACCTGCTACATATAAGCATACATAACCACAATAGTACCACTGGAGCTTGGGCTAAGCATTGATGGACAGATGTCTGTAAATGACAGGTGTCTGTAGCACTGGTTTCTAACAAGTTTAGGTTTCTAACAAGACATAGGTTTAAACAGCTTACTCCTCATCTCAGTGTGACATAGAAAAATATGTATGCTGCCATTGTTGAACTGAGAATGCTAATAGCCTTATTGTCATACTAATGCTTTTCTTCAGAAGTCACTGACCCATCATCAATACACAGAAGAGGAATTGCAACTTCTTGTTGGCTTTCACATGATACATGCTTGTACAGAAGCTAAATAGAGCCAGGCAGCTAGCATTTTAGGAAGAATCCCAGCAATGGTTTAGAGCTGCAGCTAACGATTATTTTCAAAATCGATTAGTTAGCCGATTATTACGTTCGATTAATCGTTATTGAAAAAGTTGACAACTTTTTCACTAATCGATTATAATCGATTATGTCGATTAGTTGTTGCAGCCCTACAATGGTTGCCCCTTTATTTTTCTCCTGACAGGTATACTGTCACTGTTTTAAAACCTAGCATGCATCACTTTATTTAAAACAGTTAAAGTAGAACTTCGGCCAAACTGTAAAATCACATACAGTCAATGCCAAAAATATTTGCATCCCTGCGTTTCTGTCAGATAATGCACCACTTAGTGCAGAAGATTGTTGCAATTACAAATGTTTAGGCATTCTCATGTTTAATTATTTTGTTTCTATTGGTATGACACAAAAAAGTGGGGAACAAAAAAAGCCCCCAAAAAACTCCAAAAATGGAATGGACAAAATGATTAGCACCTTCTCTAAATTGCAAGAAATAATTGCATTCCAAGTTTTTGTGGAAAAGCATGGACAATCTCAGGGTTACAAGTCCATCTCCAGAGATCTTAATGTTCCTGTGTCCACTGTGCGCAACATTGTCAAGAAGATTACGACTCATGGCACTGTAGCTAATCTCCCTGGACGTGGACGAAAGAGAACAATTGATTAAAGATTGCAACAAAGGATTGTTTGGTGGATAAAGACCGTCCATCAACTGCCAGACAAATTCAAGCTGACCTTCAGGCACACGGTACAACTGTGTCATCTCGCACTTTATGTCACCATCTGAATGAAAAGGGATGCTAGGGTAGGAGACCCAGGAGGACTCCACTGCTGACACAGAAACATTAAAAAGTCAGATTGGAGTTTGCCAAAATCCTTCTGGGAGAATGAGTTGTAGACAGATGAAACAAAATTACAGCTTTTTGGTAAAGCCCATCATTCTACTCTTTTCAGAAAAAGAAATGAGGCCCATAAAGAAAAAAATACAGTCCCTATAGTCAAACATGGTGGAGGTTCACTGATGTTTTGAGGTTGCTTTGCTGCTTCAGGCACTGGATGTCTTGACTGTGTGCATGCATGGTATTATGAAATCTGAAGACTACCTAAGAATTCTGGGGTGCAATGTAGGGCCCAGGGCTTCCAATCTGAGAGACCTGGAGCAGTTGGCGAAAGAAGAGTGGTTCAAAATTCCTGTAGCGAGGTGTAAGAAACTCATTGATGGTTACAGTCCATTTTTGGAGTTTTGTGTGGAATGTGTCAGATTTGGCTTTTTATGTGCCAGACCAATAGAAACAAAAGAAATAAACATGAGAATGCCTAAACATTTGTAATTGCAACAATTTTCTGCACGAAACGGTGCATTATCTGACAAATGCAGGGGTTCCAATATTTTTGGCCATGACTGTATGTGATGCCCATACTATTAGGGCTATGTTCTCTGTGTTCCTAAGTGCTTCATGGAACATTTTTTAATATCTGCTACTCCTTTCAGTAGAACCATTGGATAGGCACTTCCTTTGATAGAGTGTGAACACTCTTGTTGGCACTGATCGTAGTCCAATCAGTGAACAGTTATGCTTTGCTCCACCCACAGCTCTTTAAATTGACAGCACATTGCTCTATCTGCAGGATCTTGGAGAAAGATGTAAAAGTCCTGCTTAGTCCCTCCCACTTCCTTAGGCGCTGTCTAGCAGAATGCAGGAGAAATCCAGCTTTACATCTGCATGTAGCATTAGCAAACAGGGGAAATTACATTTATTTAAAGACATTTAACAAGACTTGACTTGTCTTGCCTGTTTATCACTCTGAGAGGAAATATCAGCAGGCTTTGGATGAACTTTAAAATAAAATGTAAAAAATAATAATTAAAAAAAGATTATTGATACACAGGAATTGGCAAAAATAACTAAACCTATTTTTTTTTGTAAAAGCAATGGGTAAATGATCCAGACATCTTGTTTAAAGGGTTAGCCCACCCAGTATTGATTTTACACTTTTAGATTGATGTTGAGAATTGATTCACATACTAGTTTCTACTGTCATAAATGAACAAATACATTTCATGTAAATAACAGTCGTGTGTTAAGATTACATTTTATTCCATTATATTCCATTATATGTAAACCACTGTATGATTTGATTGAGCGTTCTGTTGTGAACAGCAGTGTAGTAATTAGGGATGCACAGATACTTTTTGAGTACAGTGCAGATACTTGGCATTTTCATGAGAACTACCAGGGTTGCAGCGGTTGCAGCTGGGACCGGGCTCTGGCACTCCACCACTGTCCTGAAATCATTAGTCTGTATTGTTTTACAAAAACTGTCACATGACAATAAACAAAAATGTATCAGTACTCGTACTTGTAAGTACTCGGCAAATACCAGTACTTGTACTTGCAAAACTGGTATCTGTGCATCCCTTTATTTATATTTATAAAAACAAAATCGTACATTAAAACAGAGATGTACAAATTCCGGGAGCTCCGTGTGCTCCTTACAAATGACAGCGGCCTCCTAATTTTTGAATTTTTCTCTAGTGTAGTCTTGGAGCTCAAAAGTATCGGTACATGTACTCGTACTTGTACCGAGTACTGTACTTGGTATCTGTGCAACCCTAGTAGTAATAGAAACTTGTTATAGAGTTTCATTTTTTACATACAGTTAGCACACTCATTTCTTTAAGATGGTAAATTCTATAATACATAGGGCATTTGGTTGAAGTAGAACATATAAACAAGAGTGCTGAATAATACAGGTGTGATATATTGCATCATTCTACACTCCTATACAGAAAAGAGTCAGACCACTCGAAACTTATATTTTACTTACAGGTGGTTGCTGAAGGGCTGCATCATCTACAGGCTTACAATATGCCTTAAGGTGCCCATAGACCTTACAATTATCTGCAGATTTCCTGTGGTCAGATTGAAAAAGTGCAACAGATTGGCCCAGGTGGAGATTACTCCATCCACACAGTTAAGTGTAGATGGAGGAATCTGTTCCACCTTTTCCATCTGACCACAGAAAATCTGCAGATAATTGTAAGGTGTATGGCCAGCTTTAGGGACTCCAGACCTTTGCACTGCAAGTACTGATTTGTATTCAAGAACACATAGAGCTTCAACCCCTCTGTTTTAGCTTAACCTCAAGAATGTAATATTTGAAAAGAATTCATAAAAATATTAAATTCCATCTTAAAAAGAAAAGCTCAAAACACTCTTTATACTGTAGTAATAGAAACATACTCTGTTGTTTTACTAGGACTAGGAACTGCTACTGTATTTTATTTGAGTGCACAGGATTACCATGCATAGACAACATAAACAACAGTGAGATGCAGCTCTATTGTTTGCAAAGACCATTTGAAAGGATCACTTTGCACAACTTTAAGCAATCAACACAATTAAAAAATATATATTTTGACACTGATATATCTGTGCACTATATCCCAGCAATTGATGTCAAAAGACATGGAACCTCATACAGCTGAACTAAAAAAAAAAAATATTCCTGTTGATTAAACTTTCCTGCAGAATTTCAACGATCTATGACATTCTCACCTTTGTTTTGTTTGTTTCCAGGTCAACCTTTAAGTCACAAATAGCTTCTCCAACCTTTAACATTATGTGCACAGACAAGAGAATATTTGGGTATGGTTCATAAGAGGCTTCACATGTGGGCAATGCTGTAAAAAGAAAATGGCACTTTTATTTATTTTTTAAATAATGTTAACAAAACAAGAGAAAAACCTCAAAGAACAAATGTTAAAAATTCCTAGTCCATCCACAGACAAGCTACCGTATTTTGCGGTCCATAAGACGCAGCGGACCATAGGACGCAGGGAGGTCCGGCGCGCCTTATGGAGCCCTCGACAGACCGTAGCTTCTGTCACAGACAGAAGCTGTGACAGAAGCTGCAGTTAGTGACCGCTGAGACAGGTGGCGCTGTGATTACAGCGCCACGGTCTCAGTGATCACACAGAGCAGACAAAGAAAGTCCGTTCTTCGCCTGCTCTATGGTTATCTCGATCGTCGCCACTGCTCGGTTTTAATACGAGTGATCTCATTAGATCACTCGTATTAAACGAGCAGTGGCGCCTGCTGCTGATCACGATCGCCGCCGCTCGTTTTTAATACGAGTGATCTCATTAGATCACTCGTATTAAACGAGCAGTGACTCCTACTACTTTCCCGGCGCCCGAAACTGCATGTCTCGGGCGTCGAGATTCGCTCCATAAGACGCAGGCACATTTTCCCCCTCCTTTTGGGGGAAAAAAGTGCGTCTTATGGAGCGAAAAATACGGTATCTCTCTCTCTCTCTCTCTCTCTCTCTCT
>NW_017306656.1:0-307 GCF_000935625.1 Nanorana parkeri | reverse complement strand
ATAGGTAAGTATACAATTTTCCGTTTTCCTGACGCCAATCCATAGCAGCATACAATGGGCTGGGGGCGGAGCCATACCCATTGTATGCTGCCATGAATTGGCGTCAGGAAAGGAAAATTACCGATAGGTAAGTATACAATTTTCCGTTGTGTTGAGTTATTTTGAGGGGACAGCAAATGTACACTGATACACTGCAGACCAGGCCCTTGTCAAAGTCACTCAAGTCCCTACGTTTGCCCATTATATTCGGCTTTCATCACATCAACTTCAGGGACAAAACGTTCACTTGCTGACTAATATATATCAC
>NW_017306655.1:1298981-1304434 GCF_000935625.1 Nanorana parkeri | reverse complement strand
GATGTTAAAAACCTTTAATAAAAATCTATTATGCAAAAAAATAAATATACATTTCACTATTTTAAATGAAAAAATTGTGAAAAATTTTGAAAAATGGGCAGCATAGTGGCGTAGTGGTTAGCGCATTTGCCTTGCAGCACTGGGGGTCCCTGGTTCGAATCCCAGCCAGGTCACTATCTGCAATGAGTTTGCATGTTCTCCCTGTGCTTGCGTGGGTTTCCTCTGGGTACTCCGGTTTCCTCCCACACTCCAAAGACATGCTGGTAGGTTAATTGGCTCCTAAGTTGGCCCTCTATGTATGTATGCGAGATAGGGACATTAGATTGTAAGCTCCTTGGGGGTAGGGACTGATTTGAATGTACAACTATGTAAAGTGCTGCGTAAATTGTCGGCGCTATATAAATAAATAATAATAATAAAAACAAAACGGTATTAATTGGTGTTACTTTTTAAATCAGCCTGTAGTTCAGCTTTAGGCATCTTTAGATATTTGCGTGCCTTAGGGCGCATTCACACCCCTAGTTAGTGTAAAACTAGAGCTGCAGCTAACGATTATTTTCAAAATCGATTAGTTCGCCGATTATTACGTTCGATTAATCGGTTAATCGGATAAACAATCAAATACATTTTTAAAAATGGCTCCAGTGATGGACTACTAGTTTGTATTGAGATTGCACTCCTCACATGGGCTGGCAAGCATTTTGTAACTTGCACTGCAACATGTTTTTTTATTTTTATTTAAACCTTTTTCTATATTTTTTTTAGACTGTATTCTATCACCATGCCTTACACCACCTCGGAACACACTGTGCTGCAGGAAAATGCTTCATGTCCTATTTTATTATAGTGTGCACTGTACACAGCATGTTGGTGTGAACTAGACGCATAAGACATAAGCAAATTGCATTGTGCTTGTGTTTGGACTGTTTTGGGCAATGCAGCCCTACACTGCTGGTGTGAACGAGCCCCTAAGTCTTGGCAACTTTATAAACTTGTTCATATCTGTAAAAGATTTAACATACTGGAGCCCCTGCTGACCAGTTACTGTAGATCCTCCTGCCCTAGAATCTGGAATGGGACTGTCTGATGAGTTATGATGGGCAATAGCTACTTTACTAGTCTCCATTATTTCTCCATTCACACATCCTGCTCATGTAATGACAAATTTAACAACTTTTCACAAAACCAGTTAACAAACGTCTGCACGAACAACTCAAGCCCCAGGGTCAGCATATATTAGTTTGTAATTTACTTCCTTAATAAGTGAATTACTCACTGCCAGGTTTTATTTATTGCCTCCTGTAATTTATGACAGTGTAGTCATTATTTCTGATTTAGATGACTTTAAATTGTAGAATAACAGAGAGGCAGCATGTTCTGCTTTTTTTTACAGGATATTAGGAAGGGTTTCATGCAGCAGACTGATTGTTCATGAAGTTACAATGGAATATATTGCAATACTTCAGCCTGTCATAGGAAAAGTCACCTGTAATGCAAAATTGTAAAGGTATTCAATTAATATCACAGGTGTTCTGCACACATTTCAGGTACAGAACACCTCTAGAAATGTAATTTCCTGCTTCTGTGATTGGTTGACCGACTTTCCAGATGTGTGCACTATGATTCAAGTAAAATTATAAGCATTCCCTGCAATAGGAATTACATTTTTGATGAGATACTCCCTAACGGTTAATAACCACTAAAGGGATGCCAATACTGCAACTTTCCTCATTACAACACATAAGGTCCACCAGCTGATTATAATAAATCCAGACCCTTCCATTCAGGGATCAGTTTCTAAAGGACATGCTGGAACAAGCATGTACCAACCCCCCCTCCCCCACCCCCATGTACAAAGGGGATTGATTTTTCCCAAAAAGTGTAGTTACTCTTTAAAGCCTCACTAGAGGAGAACAGCTAAATTCACATACATATATATGGATTGTTTTACCTGCCAAAGGATTTGTAATTTTATAGCATCTGTAATTCTGTTCAGCTAATCTTGAGATCCAGGTCTGATGGCCTTGGAAGTAAAGTTTTTGATGTTGGTTATATCAGTCATACATTGTGCAATGAGCGAAGTTACTTGGCAGACAGCAGCAACAAAAATAGACATTAGTGCCATTTAAAACCACGCAATGAGGGGTATCCTGGAAAGTGGGCCATCAAACTTTTTAAATGTATTGGATAAAAAACAGTGCAATCTCACTTTCCTAGATAGGACTTCTTCAGTGAACAAAGCTAGTGAAGCTCATACAATGTTCCCAGGGGTGGACTAAAGTGTAAATGATTTGAGGATGGCATTTGCAGAGTCATGCTCATCAGATGATACAGAGACGTGTCCTTGTTGCTACAGAGTGCTGACCTTAATCTTGCCGATTTTTTGATTCACCACCCGGAAACAAGTGGAGTTTTAGCACACACATGTATATTTATTATGGTATTTAAGGGGGGCCATGTCTGTTTTCTACTGGAGTCTCTGAAGCATTTGAAATGCAATAGAGTGAAAAGTTACTATCACACATATCTTTCATGGGAAATAGTCACCAGTCCATGAAGGTTCTCAATCATCCAGGTCATGGCATATTTTGTAGTAGTTTGTCATTTGTTCTGTAATGTAATATCCAAACCACTTTGGCCCCATACAAACTGAACAATTAGTTAGTTTGTGCGACCAAAACCACAGTCCCTGGATGCAAAATGTCTGTATCCAGGGCTGGTCAGAGGCTCTATTTACATGTAACTTCTTGGATATGTGGTGACATGTGATCAGCGGTGGCCCCAGCCATTGATTTATATAGGGTACAAATCTGGTTGCCATGTCTGTTTGCACAAAATGTGCAAATCCGCTGATAGACAAAAAATATTTTTTGTAGGGATTACACAAAACATCACAATACATGGATCATACAGTCACAATCAATCTCTTCCATACATCAAAAACATCAAGTCACCTTGTGGAACATTATAAAAAAAGTCATCCCAGTCATGGACAAAGAGATGATAAAATGAATACTTTTACACATTGCAATGAAAGCTAATGTGAAGCTTATTCAGGGAATAAAGACTATTTAACAAACAGGCTAGGATCTGATTTATTTCAATGCCATGGAGACTGTAATAGGAAACAAAAATGAAATTTTAAACAGAGCTAGAACTGAGTCATTATAAACTTGGCAAAAATCGAAAAATATGACCACTTCAGACAGTGATGGAGCGGCTGCGCAATCTAATAACTTTATGAAATTATCGTGCTCATGTATTTAATATTAATTTTGTATCATAATGCAAGTCAGAGTATCATTAGTCTTAGTTTGCTGCCATAGTTACAACTATATAAAACATTTCTGTTTTATGAGCTGAGGCTTATTATAAGCACCACAGTACTATGCAGTAGTTTTAAAGCAAACATGCCAAGCAGCTTTGAAAGCTTTGCCAAAAACCATGGTACTATTGCCGTAAAAAAAAGTGTGCAAAATCTCAGGGCACCCTAGTCTAAAATGTAAAATCCATAAATATAAAAATGTCACCTGGTCCCTCCAAAATCCATGCCAGACGCTTATTAAAGGTAAGGGGTCGGGTATGGTTTTTAAGGGGGAACCCCAAGCAAAATCTCAAAAAAATATGTGGGGTACACATTCTGCTTCACATCAATGCCCCCTTTCGCCGTAGAATCGCCGCGTTCACATCAGAGTTCCCCTTTACATCAAGAGCCCACCTTCTTATTAGGAGCCCCTCTCACACTAGGAGCCCCTCTTCACATTAGAGCCCCCCTTTTTCACATCAGGAGCCTCCCCCCTTCACATCAGAAGCACTCTTTCCACTGGAGGCATGACGATATGAAAATTCTGAGGCACCCCTGAGGAAGCCAGAAGGCACCCCTGAGGAAGCCAGATTAGTCAGAAAGAGATTGCCATTGATTGGTTCTTGTCGTATGGTCGAGTATGATGCTTTATTGATTTCTGCATTGATGGTACAACAACAAGAGTATTAGAAACAGTAGCTGGGTACAGGTCCCCCTGGGCCGTCCTCTGACCTCTTGTTTCCTTACACCTTATTTCATTAACAGAGATATCTTTATGATGTGTTAGTGTATTTGGTCTATCCAGAAAAGGCTGCCCCATTCAAAAGTCTAAATAATTACATATAATGAGGCTCCTGTATAAAATTATTGTAGGACCAGGAGGTCCATCTTTAAAGGTGGTACCTCTACTTGTAGATCTACATTGAAGCCTAACTTTTATAGTAATCTGCAGATATTCACTTAAAGCCCAACTCCATGTTTGTAATCTTTTCATCTCCCTCTCCCTAAAGCCTTCGCCCCAAAAAAATATACATACCTTAAATCCTGCATTCTTCTTCATCTCATTTAAAGGCAGATGGAGAGCTGCTGTGTTACTGTGAGCCCATGCCAGCATAATGCGAACCCAGTAGGAATGTTCATGACAGTCTGGTCTTACAGGAAGTGGGTTTGGTGACCCTTGGCATCATTCAAAACAGGAGAAGAGTGGCGCTGGTTCGGAGAATGATGAGTCTCGTAAACAGCACTGGAGAGGAGGTGAGTATTGCGGTCAGAGCTACTTTTTATTGTTTGATGTGTTTGCCTAAGATGTAGTTTTAGATTTAATCCAGAATGGTTGCTAAATGCACTTACTACCTCAAGAAATCATTAGGCCGCTACATAGTAATGAGATTGTTTTAATGTGCTGGCCTTTTATATTTCATGCAGTTTTTGGTCAGTGAGGATCACTTAGACCCAAAATTGATTTGCATGATTTTTCATTATTTCTTTTCATATGGAAATATTATTTAAAGCTTATCTGTTTCCAATCCAATAAAGTTATATATATCTTATGCATGTTGTGAAAGGTAAGTACAGGCAGTCCCCAGGTTACGAACAAGATAGGGACTGTACTGTAGGTTTGTTCTTAAGTTGAATTTGTATGTAAGTCAGAACAGGTACATTTTTTAGGTGTAACTCCAGCCCAAACATTTTTTTTAGTTTTGGATAGCATAGGGAAGGGTTAACCCTCTCTAACATTTGTTTTGCCGTCCTCAGTGACTCTAATCCATACTAACCAAAACTAAAAAAATACTACTACTAATTCTACTTTAAATGCAACTTGGACAGATGTTTGCACAATTTTCTGCAATGTACAGTACCAGACCCGGAAGAAGAGGCAGGCACTCCTCGTCTGCACGTCTAACAACTTCCAGTAATGCACAGGAGGTACAGTACAACGAACCAGACCCACTCCTCGTCTGCACGTCTAACAACTTCCTGTAATGCACAGGAGGTACAGTACAACGAGCCAGACCCACTCCTCGTCTGCACGTCTAACAACTTACTGTAATTTACAGGGGGTACAGCAGGGGCGGACTGGGCCGGGGGGCAGGGTGGCAATTGCCCACCCGGGCTCTCTGATGCCACCACAAACGGCCCCTTGACCCCC
>NW_017306655.1:1298385-1298963 GCF_000935625.1 Nanorana parkeri | reverse complement strand
ACACAGCCCTGACGTGGTATCCCTCCACTACCAATGTGCTTTACATTTCCTAAACCGATAAATACATTCACACTACTGTTACATGGATGGCAAAAGTGGCAGACGGGCGGGGAGAAGGCGGGGGAAGAGGCAGAGCGGGAGGGGGGTCAAGTTGCCGCACCATGGGCCTCTGGGTTGTACTTGCCCCCTGGGCTAAAAGTTGCCAGTCAGCCCCTGGGGTACAGTACTACAAATGTCAGCGCGAGCACGGTAGCATTACAACTAGTGGAACAGCCTGAGATCTCCGTTCGTAAGTACTAGCAGGGGCGTCCCGAGGCTGGGTGACACCCGGAGCGGTAACCGTGCACGATGATGTTTTAGCGCACGCGCGGCAGTATTCTGATACCTGCCGGTGGACATCTTGGTGATGAACACCGGCAGAGAGAGGAGGGGACAGTCACCCGGCGGGATAAGGTATGCCGCCGGGTCCCCTCCTCTCTCCTGATACTGTCGGGCGTTCATTCCATGACCGAGCGCCCAACTTTTCAGAGGGGGGGTGACACCAAAATGACTGTGAGTCATTTTGGTGTCACCCCTCC
>NW_017306655.1:1292988-1298097 GCF_000935625.1 Nanorana parkeri | reverse complement strand
CAAAAGTGGCAGACGGGCGGGGAGAAGGCGGGGGAAGAGGCAGAGCGGGAGGGGGGTCAAGTTGCCGCACCATGGGCCTCTGGGTTGTACTTGCCCCCTGGGCTAAAAGTTGCCAGTCAGCCCCTGGGGTACAGTACTACAAATGTCAGCGCGAGCACGGTAGCATTACAACTAGTGGAACAGCCTGAGATCTCCGTTCGTAAGTACTAGCAGGGGCGTCCCGAGGCTGGGTGACACCCGGAGCGGTAACCGTGCACGATGATGTTTTAGCGCACGCGCGGCAGTATTCTGATACCTGCCGGTGGACATCTTGGTGATGAACACCGGCAGAGAGAGGAGGGGACAGTCACCCGGCGGGATAAGGTATGCCGCCGGGTCCCCTCCTCTCTCCTGATACTGTCGGGCGTTCATTCCATGACCGAGCGCCCAACTTTTCAGAGGGGGGGTGACACCAAAATGACTGTGAGTCATTTTGGTGTCACCCCTCCAATGGTGTCACCCGGGTGCGGGCCACACCCCTCGCACCACCCTTGTGACGCCACTGAGTACTAGTGGTACGTAACTGGGATGTTCGTAACTCGAGTACCGCCTGGTATTACCTGTGAACCTGTGAAATACAAATTCTTTGTATTTGAAATCAAAGTAAATTTTCCATATTGACAGCCAGTGCAGGGCAACATAGTATTCTCTGTGACCACCGTGTGCAAAAGCTCTTGGAAGACAGAACAGTGTAGCCATTGGTGCACCCCCATCTCTAATTACACATTCATAACTTGTAGTGGGTGTCACTGAGTGGGCAGAACATGTTTTCCTGAATTCTCAGACCAGAGCCTGCAATACCATTGTGCATCCAGGCATCATGGTAGAAGTCAAATCATGAATAGAAATTATAGCCAGTAAAAAGTGAAGAATTACTGTGAGGATGACATTAAAAAAAAAAAAAATACTCTAGCAGCATTACAAGTCAATTTTAGGTGGCCCCTGTTCCGTGTAAAGCAACCCAACCTTTATTTCTCATAGATTGGTATTTTAGCTTGTGAATTGTTATTTTATTTCCACCTAGAGTTGCTGCATTTCCAGCTCTTCCTAACAGACACCTCATAAAACCTCACCATAAAAAACAAGCCAGCCAGAAGATATGTTAGGAGTGAAAACCTGTGTAATAATTTGTCTATTCACAGAATACTGCAAACATCCATACTATTTTATAGTAATCAGAACTATAAAGTACATACAGTAAATTCAGCTAATCTATAAGATAAAACCTTCATTTTAAAAATGAAATGTAAAAAATAAGATGTTCAAATGATCCAATAACATATGGCAATGGCAGATGTGGTAGACTTTTATAAATTGATAACATGGTGTGTAGTTGTAACATTGTTTTTTTCTCCTAGTTTCTTCTCCATATCATTAGTTGCTATTTATTAAATGAAGGAGTTATCTTTAAAGGGAACATGTAGTGAGTTTGTATATGTTTTCTTTATGTTTATGGTAGCACTAAAATATAGAAAGTTTACAATTATTTACTTTTAGCCCCCATTCACACATCTGCGATGGAACATCACTGGTGCGCTGCATGGTGCGCTGCAGGGTGTGTTGGGTTGTGGTAAGTCAACCCATTCATTTAAATGCAAGCACCTTTTTTTTTTTTTTTTTAATTTCACCACATCCATGGTAATGGGTTACCATGCGATGTGATGTTATACATCCTGGTGTATTGGGGTGCCGTTAAGGAATAATGGCACCGCAGTGCACCTAACATTGCAACATGCAATCCCATGCGATGTAGGAATGCATGCAACATTAAACAGTGAGCAATGGCTTAGTGAGGGAAATATGAAATCTTGCATATAAATATTCCACATTTCATATGCAGCCAGCAGGGGGAGCTCTCAACTCCTTTTGACATGTTTTCCAGTTTCTTCTTACATCCTGCTCCTGGGAGGTAACGTTAACGGCGGACTAGATTGCAGAAGTCTTGGGAGGAACACAATGGATTTTTTCGGTGATTTTTTGAGATGAGACTCATGATGTAACCCAGGGCAGAGTTGTGGATGGCTTTGTATTTTGTTGTTAGTATTCTGAATTGAATGCATATACAGGGAAAAAAATGTATAAAACAGTTTAAAAACATAAATCTTTAGGTCAAACAAAATAGACCCAGAATCATTATCATTGATAAACCACAGTTTTATAGACTCCTCTTGTTCTGGCTAATCATGATGTAGTCCCACATACAGTAGATGTGCTATGTCCAAAGAGCTTTTCCTAGCTTGCATAATTCTTTGGATATAAATGTTTCTACTAACTGATAGCATACATTTGTTTCAAAGAACTTGCTAATGATGAGGCCCCTTCTAAGCCTACATCAGCATTTTAAAGCGTGTTCTTGCATTGGGTGGACATGCAAGGAGCAAACCAATTTAGAGTGTCATAGGAACTTACCTTATCTGGATAGGCTTTTGTTTGCTTTTGGAACTGCTTCTTTCCCCATGCAACTCTGTGGGATTTCAAAAGCAACTAAAGCAGGTCAACTTCACCTGCATTGATTTCTGAATTTTTTGAAGTGTCTCAAACTGATGTAAAAAAACAAGTTGCCTTTGCCAACGTGTAATCAAACTTTGATGGTCAATGCATAGTTGATGCATGTAATGTATTCATAGAAATGTTACTCCAGACCATACAAATCAAAATGTCCTGGTAAAGATATCTGGCGGATATTTCCCTTGGCGGCGTGCTTTACACCACTGCATCCGACGCTTTTGCATTGCACTTGGTGATGTAAGGCTTCAATGCAGCTGCTCTGCTATGGAACCCCATTCCATGAAGCTCTCTACGCACTGTTGTTGTGCCAATCTGAGGGCCACACGAAGTTTGGAGGTCTGTAGCTATTGATTCTGCAGACAGTTGGCGACTTCTGTGCACTGTGCGCTTCGGCATGTGGCCTACCACTTCGTGGCTGAGTTGCTGTTGTTCCCAGTTGCTTCCACTTTGTTATAATACCACTAACAGTTGACCGTGAAATATTTAGTAGCAAGGAAATTTCACGGAACACCTGAATCCAATGATTTGGAGGGATGTCCCAATACTTTTGGCAATATTGTGTGTGTGTATAATGTATTTTATTTTTATTTTTTTTGTAGGACAATGGCTATATTTCTTATAAAGTTAAAAAAAAAATCAGTCTTCTGTTGTGATCATAATAGCAAATGTGGTTTTCTATACCCATGTATGATTTTCATAAATTTCCTGGGGTGTATATATAGAAAATGCTATTTTTAAGTCTGATGCATTAAAATGGAATATGCCCTTAGGAGGTGTCTATATTTATAGGATGTTTCAGTGAACTGCATTACTTTGCACACCCGATGCTAAAAGTGGAGCTTGGTTTGCATCAAATAGACATCATGAAGAATAATCACCTAATCGCAGGACAAGCTGCTTCGGGGATTATGGGTCATAATTGCTGCATTCTTTTATTTCTAGGCAAGCATTATAGATTCACCTTGTTACTTGAAGCAGTATTGCATTCAACTCAGTGGGTGAGGAATATGGTAGCTGCATTAGTACTCACTTACCAAAGTGTCTAAAAGATCCATAAAGTATGTCTAAAATAGAACTCCGGGATTTTGAAAAGTCAACCCTTGCAGTGGGGCTCCCCCCGGTCTGCAAGGGTTAACTGATCGTTTTTGTCTATAGGCGAAAATAAAGTGACCGATCACCCCTTCGCTCCTACTGTGGTATGTCAAGCGCTGCGCAAACTGTTGGCGCTATAGAAATCCTGTATAATAATGTCCCTCTGCATTTCCATGTCTAATAGGCTGTACTAGACGTGACGACATCACAGTTCATTAGACCGCCAGAGCCTGGGGAAGAAGAGGCTTCAGGGACAGGTGTAGCAGCAGCCAGGCGGGACTGAGGATCAGGTAAGTATTTGTTCTTTGTTTTCGTTAAATCTTAAAAATGTATTCAAGTACCTTAACTATTCACAAAAATGTATCTTATTTGTGTATCACTCGGCTGTAGATGCTCAAATCATCAAGTGGTGCTGACACTGTCCTTCCTTCTGGAGCGGTGGCTACTTTACAACATGCACAGGGACTACGGGGAACAAACGTAGCCACCCTCCAAACTCACTCCTGTGATGGACTACAATCTTACATTTAATTTACTTATTTGTACTGAGATTGTAGTCCATCACAGGAAAGAGCTTGGAGCGGTGCTACTTTACAATACACACAGACAGTGGCGGAACTACCACCGGTGCAGGCGGTGCGGGCGCACCAGGGCCTCAGCCTGGGGGCGCCCAGCACAGTCCCAGCACCGGATCGGTACCCAGCGGCCAGCGGGCCCCCCATCTCTGCGCCATGGGGGGTATACAGTGGCGGAACTGCAGCGGGTGCCTCAGCCTGGGTGGGCCCAGCACAGTCCCTGTGCATAGATGGTGGGACTTGCCGGCCGCCGGATAGCACCTACCTTAATGTTGTATAAAGTACTGTTGCAGCAATGCAGAATGGCACCCTCTATAGAGGACTACAAATCTCAGCAGTACTTTATACAGAAATGCTTTTGTTATATATAGTATTGCTGGGATGTGTAGTCCTCTATAGCCTGTGCCATTCTGCATTGCTGTAAATATTAGAGTTGCACCGATATATCGGCCGCCATTAGATATCGGCCGGAAATGGCACTTTTGGCTAAATGCCAAAAGTACAATTTTTCTGCTGATACAGCAGCGCATCCGTGCTTTCTTTCCTCCCCGCTGGGCGCTGCTCTGTGTCCCAGCGGGGAGGAGAGAAATTGACAGCCGGCCGAGCGCTGCGGGAGGAGAGCGCTGTGTTTGTGGGGGGTTTTTTGTGGGGGGTCAAAAAAAAAATCTTGCACCAGGGCCCTTTGTTCCTTAGGTCCGCCACTGCACACAGGGACCATTGGGAACAAAAGTAGCCCCCCTCCACAAATAATATACATTGTTGGTAATAACTAAGGTGCTTGAATGTGTTTTTGAGCGTCAGCTAGCTATTCAGTAGCTAGTCAGCATTTTTAAGCATCAACTGATCTTTGTGTCTTTGTGGGAGTATACAATCTTTACGTTTTAGTGCATAGTGT
>NW_017306655.1:1289924-1290802 GCF_000935625.1 Nanorana parkeri | reverse complement strand
GGGGCCCGCCGGCCGCTGTGATGAGGGAGCCGCGGAACAAGGAGGCACTGAAGACAGCCATGCAGGCACATCATGGGGCCTCGGACGGCAGTGAGGACCCTGCAAACAGAAAACACATAGGAAACAGGTAAAGACAGAAGACCAGCCAGAAGAGGTAAGGGGGGGTAAATAATTCATTAAAATAATTATTATTTGTAACCTTAATGTTGTATAAAGTACTGTTGCAGCAATGCAGAATGGCACCCTCTATAGAGGACTACAAATCTCAGCAGTACTTTATACAGAAATGCTTTTGTTATATATAGTATTGCTGGGATGTGTAGTCCTCTATAGCCTGTGCCATTCTGCATTGCTGTAAATATTAGAGTTGCACCGATATATCGGCCGCCATTAGATATCGGCCGGAAATGGCACTTTTGGCTAAATGCCAAAAGTACAATTTTTCTGCTGATACAGCAGCGCATCCGTGCTTTCTTTCCTCCCCGCTGGGCGCTGCTCTGTGTCCCAGCGGGGAGGAGAGAAATTGACAGCCGGCCGAGCGCTGCGGGAGGAGAGCGCTGTGTTTGTGGGGGGTTTTTTGTGGGGGGTCAAAAAAAAAATCTTGCACCAGGGCCCTTTGTTCCTTAGGTCCGCCACTGCACACAGGGACCATTGGGAACAAAAGTAGCCCCCCTCCACAAATAATATACATTGTTGGTAATAACTAAGGTGCTTGAATGTGTTTTTGAGCGTCAGCTAGCTATTCAGTAGCTAGTCAGCATTTTTAAGCATCAACTGATCTTTGTGTCTTTGTGGGAGTATACAATCTTTACGTTTTAGTGCATAGTGTGTCCCCCCCCCCCCCTTACTTTTTCCCCCCAACCACCAAGGGCTGAACA
>NW_017306655.1:1289404-1289871 GCF_000935625.1 Nanorana parkeri | reverse complement strand
TTGTGTTCCCCCCCCCCCCATTACTTTTCCACCCCAACCAGCAAGTGCTGAACAGTTTGGTTTAATAGTCCTCAATAAAATGATATTTTAATTTTAAATTGTTTCGTAATTGTAAGTGCTGCTAGGTAATAACTCTACAAACTCTTTTAACTGGGGCTTTTTATTTTTTGCAGAATTGCAAACACTAGATGTCTTATCACTTTTTAGATTTTTAGCCTCAGAAAGACTGTGTAAGGCCCAAGGTTAATATCAAAGTGCTGGCCAGGATTAGCAGAAGCTCTGAAGGCAATGCATCTACTCACAGATAGAGGGGTTTAACCTCTTGCCGTCCGCCCGTAGTAAAAAAACGGACGGACGGCACTGCAGCATCTGCGGGTTGCCGTCTCCAGACGGCAATTTTTTTCTGCTCGCGCGCGCCCCCTGGCGGGCACGCACGGGCAGAAAAGACCCGCTAAATGCACACACCC
>NW_017306655.1:1268628-1289392 GCF_000935625.1 Nanorana parkeri | reverse complement strand
CAATTTTAAGGCTTGACATGTTTAGTGTCTTTTTACCCGACGTGACCCCATCTTTTATATTTTACCAAAAAATTGGGTAATAATAAATGTTTTATCATTTAATATAGGGGAAACTGTTTTTTTTTTTAAAAATTTCGGTAATTTTTCCTTAATATAGTAAAAAAATAAAACCCCCAGTGGTGAATAAATACCACCAAAAGAAAGCTCTATCTGTCCCCAAAAAAGGGTATAAAATTCATTTCAGTACAGCGCTGCATGACGGAATAAATGTCAGTTAAAGTACCGCAGCGCTGAATACTGAAAAATGGCCTGGATGGGAAGGGGGTTTAACACCGCGGATGTCAACTGGTTAAAGAAGATCTGTGACTAGATACAGAATAATCCCAAAGCATGATCCTGCGCATCTAACATCAGCTCTTCTTTAGTGGGGACATCAGACAAGCTCCTGAAGTGGGGCCCCCTTCCCACCCTTGGGCCCAGCAGTCTCATAGGCCACAATGCTATGTATGTTAAATTGAGGCCTACTGCTTTTGCAGGGTTAGTGGTGGTCAAATGGAAAATTATATTAGGCCTCAAGTGTGGTGTTAATTTAGGCAGCTAATGAAAAAGGAATAGGCTATAACGCACACTTCCCTTCCACCCCAAAATTTTGGCTGTGCTGCATTTCTTGCAGCATAATGCAATTTTTACACTAAAGAAATAGTTGAAGTAAAAGGAAAAACTGTGTTGTCATCAATGGCAATAATAGTAACTTCCAGCATTGGTGCCATGGGTCAAAATAAATAACGTCCTTTGTTGGTGTCAGTGAGCACAATAATAACCCTAAGTGTTGGTGTCAGTGGCCAGAATAATAACCCCTGATGTTGGTGTCATTGGCCACAATAATAACCCTCATTGTTAATGTCAGTGCTCACAATAATAACCCCAATGTTGGTGTCAGCGGATGCAAGCATTGGTATCAGTAGTTGCAATGATAACAGAATTGGTGTCTGTGCCGCCCCAACGGGGCATAGAATATGAGATGCATAGCCTCAGTTAATATTAGCATTGTTTTAGATAGAGTTATTATAGTGTGTTTTTGCCTAACTATTTTCCCCATAGCAAATCCATGTCTTATCCTATGCTGCCATCTAGTGGCCTTTGTGATATCACACATGTCTTTTCTGTATTTCTGTTCCCCATGTGACGACATATTTCCAGTCTATGTATGCCCCTCCCTTCTTCCTGTGTGCAGTACTTCCTGTGTCATGGCCACAGTTAAGAGCCACATGTAACAAGGACACACAGGTAATCTGCACAGTACGGAGGAAAGGCATCATTTTCTGACCGCACAATACTATAACCGTTCAACTGCTGTTCCTATCATCTGCTGTAACCTGATGTTAAAGAATAAACACCTCTTTTGAATGAATCGGTATTGACGAGTTCAGCTATCTGACGAGGATTGTCCGCAGTGAGTATATCTGCTTATACAGGCCAGGCATAGAGGTCTCAGCAAGGGATATATTTCGCTATCACAACGATCGGAGTCAGAATAGTGTCAGTGACAGCAATTATAACCCCCCCCAGAATTGGTGTCAGTGACCACAATAATAACCCCTAGTATGTGTGTTTAGTGACAGCATTGGGGGTCAGAGGCGGTGCTTTTTAACCCCCCTTACTGATTCATTGGTAGTCAGTGGCAGTGCTTTTTAACTGCTCCCCTACATTGACGGTCAGTGGCGGTGGTATGTAACCTCCACCCTTCATGGTGGTCAGTGGCATTGGAAGTTGGTGGCAGTGTTAGTTAACCCTACAGAGATCAGTGCCGGTGTTAGTTAACAACCCCATTGGTAGTCAGTGTCATTTAACCTCTGCACTCTTTGCTGTGCATGGGTGGTCAGTAGCAGTGTTATTTAACCATCCCCCATATCAGTACTTAGTGGCAGTGTTTGTTAAAGGAGAACTATGAGATGAGTGATTTCCGCTCACCTCATAGTTCTAGCCAACCTGTGACAATGAGACTGTCACAGGTTTAGAATTGGTGACCATTGGTGGTTACTTACCTGATCACACATTCCCTGCCATTCTCTTTCTCCCCAATTGGGCTCAGACAATATTTGCACTGTTGGGCAAAGATCCCTCTGCTTGACAGTACTGTCTTTATTTCAGTGCTGGGTGCTATAAAACAGAGTTACTCAACCCCAGGCACAATGGGCCACATGCAGGGGGGTAACATGCCCTCGTTGCTGCAAAGAAAGAGGTTAAACCCTTACCTATTTTATTGGCCATGCTGCTGAAAAGCACTTAGATGAAGGGAATAGATGAATGGGAATGTAGCAGAAATGATACTTAAGCCGTAATAAACATTGAAACAAACAACCAAAGTTTTGTGAAGTAAAGTTGATTGTGGCCCATATTTTTGGTTTTAAAATGAAGTTAACATCAAACCATGTAAAAGTCTTAAACATAAAGCAAATAAGCTATAATTGGCATCTGTAACTACCACCAGATATAACCAACAAAAATATAAATAAATATATGTAGCTCTGTCACTAGTTCTGCAGTCAATCAGCCTATAAGGTGTTTCATAACAGCAGAAATGAATGTCTCTTGTAATTCCTGTAAATGCTATATGTGTGGTTTGTGCAAATTCTTCATAAATTAATCCTTTAGAGAGGTTGTGCTTGACAACTGTCTTATCTAACTTATCCTTTACGGACCACGTTAATCTCCTTTTCTAATCTTTACTGTAATCTTTTTCATCATTACTTATACTTTCTAACTTTTCACTTCTAAATCAACTTGCAAAACCAATTATCATGAGCAGAGGTTGTTTTTCCCTTATCAGAAGGAAGTAGGTTGATTACGCAGTGTGAAAGAAAATGATAAGCCTGCAAGTATTTGTATGATATGCAAATAATAGTTATTTTTTTACCATTAAGCAGTTGAAGTGTATTTCTACTTTTGCAGTCAAATTTAGATAGCACCTACCTCATGGTATATGTTCCCAATCACATACAGTTACAAAATGCAGCTTACCTTTTTGATCTTTTTGCTAACTCCAGGGTAGAAAAATCCTGCTTAGTTTTCACTGTCTAGGGCAGGGGTCGGCAACCCCCGGCACGCGTGCCCAGCCTGGCACGCAAGCCCTTGTCTGATGGCACGCGAACTTACTCTTTACTGTTTGGAATTGACAGCTCTCTCGAGCCAGGTGTCAATTACAAGCTTGGCCCACCCACCTCCCTGACGTAGCTGCAGCCCATAGGTTCGTTGTGGATCTAGCTCTGTCCCTGTTCCTGCCTTGCGGCTCCCTGATTTCCCAGCCCGCCGGGAGGGACCCGGATCTGCACCTGCCCGATGCGCAGATTCTGTTCCCCGCTCAACACGTGGATATTCCCAGTCAGTTCAATTTGTTGTCCTCAATGATCAGCTTAATCTGCCCAGAAAACCTTGTGGTAAAACATGTCTCCGTTCTGCAGGGGTTCTGTGGGGGAGATTCCGGAGTTGCCTCGTCTGTAAGTAAATCCCACACTATAGAAATCCTGATTGTTGCTGATCCAATATAAAAGCAATTGCAGCCAGCTGCCTCTTTGTGTCTGTGGGGGATGTCCATGGAGTATATCAGTCTCACACAATGCTCCAGGTATTGCTACAATATCTTCTAGTGATTTTACAGAATGATTATGCAATTAAAGATCTGTGCCTCTCCAGCATAATGTGATGATGGCCAGCAAGTGGATAAATCGCTTTACGGTGCGCTATTGTTCATCGGCACCCGGTTGTCTGAAAAATGGCACTCGGCGTGTAAAAGGTTGCTGACCCCTGGTCTAGGGGGTTGGGGGAGTTTTTTCTCAATAACTAACCTTGTCTGCACTGTGCTGGCAGATTTTATTACCACTTGTAAACTAGATGGGCAGAAATGTATTTTCTAGCAAAAGATTAAAGCCCTGGGGACATTGTGCGTTGATGAAGGTGAGCTCAGTCTGTCCTAAGTCTTTCTATTAGGACAGTTCAAGCTTCCTGTTAATGAAATCGAGAGAGATGCTTGCAAAAAACTGCTAAATAGAGATAGAGACTTTTAAAAGGTAGGAAAAAATATATTTAGTTGTGTGAATAGGAACACATAACAAACATATAGTGGGGGTTTTCTCAATTTTGACTGCAAAAGTGGAAATACACTTTCCTTTTCTATAAAATATTTTATTGAGATTTTAACATTTTAAACAGCGTGTACAGGAGAACAAGATAGGAAAAGGGTTACTTATTGGAAGGTGACAAAATCTAGGGGCAAGAGAACAACACAAAATAATAGTAACATAAATTATTTAACATAATTAACCTCTTGCCGTCCGCCCGTAGTAAAAAAACGGACGGACGGCACTGCAGCATCTGCGGGTTGCCGTCTCCAGACGGCAATTTTTTTCTGCTCGCGCGCGCCCCCTAGCGGGCACGCACGGGCAGAAAAGACCCGCTAAATGCACACACCCGTTACCGGGTGTTTCACATATAGGCGATCGGCGGGTCCATAGCCCGCCGATCGCCTATATGTGCTCGTTCGCGGCATAGTGCTGGCTCAGGTTGCGAACCTACACACAGACACCATGTATCCATTTCAGAGACAAGGCAGTCTGCTGCAAAACAGAAGTTCTGCCCAGCATGAGAACAGATACAGATTTAAAAGGAAGAGCAGCAAAGAGAAGGGAAACAACCATGGATTACAGTAAGGCACACATTACAGTATTGGTTTATGTTAAAAAATCTGAGGGTTTAATGTCACTTTAAGGAGTACAAAATCTGAAGATGTAGTAGTAGTGCAATTGGCGCATCAAAATTGCAAAGACTTAGGCCAGGCAAAAGGAAAAAGTCCATGACAGAAGAGGCCGACAGACACAGGAGGGTAGGCATAGGACAGGACAAAAATGTGTGGGAGGGAAGGGTGCAGGGGCAACAACGAATTGTATGACAGTGCAGAGAATAAAGTCAAGATACAATTGATACAATTGATCATAAGACTTTGTAGAGGTAAAATGTGGAAACCAGTAGTCTAATTCGAATTTGGCCTGGCTAATCCTTTTGATGGTTTTTATTCCCTTTTTGTAGGGCCCAGATGCTGACTGCTGCATATATTCCACACTTCCTGGTTTGTGGAATACCTGCTCCCCCTCTGCACGCTGTGGTTTCTTCTGCCAGTTTGCACATCAAACGAGGACATATGAGCAGATAAGAGGAACCATTGCATGCGGTGGGGGAAACAGATTTTCAAATCATTCGAGTGGATGAATACCTGCAGTGGGCAGTGAGCAGCACAGAGGTGGCGTTTTAATGAACGAGCCGCTAGAAAGGTAAGTAGAGTCATTCTTCTTTTAGCAGGTATATCATTTTATACATGTGACCCTGTGCTTACTGGGTCACTTTAATTTGCTGCTTTTTTCTTAAACTTAAGATAAGAGATGTGTTTCTAAAGAAGATGCTAAATGATGTGGCTTCATGACTTGTTACTTTGTTGGTTTCAGAGACACTCTGCCAGCCCTCTCTCCATGTATTTATAATGTTGCAGTCTATTATTGGGGATTTCAAAGCAGCAAATAAGGTTAGAGTATCCAAATAATGATGTTAGAGCAGTGAAGAAGTGAAGTAGAAGTGTGGAATAAGCTTTTATGGATATTTCAAAATGTTTGGTTAAATCTAAAAAAAGAACAGCAAATGGTTCGCTTCACCTTCTTATAAATGGCCCCTTAAGCCTAATCTCTAGTAGGAGTTTGCAGCAAGAATAAGTTGTACAGAAAGAAACCAAAGTGTGCTGTGTGGTACTGCATGAGCCGACTCTGGTATAACAGCTTGGTTTCTAAGGCAGGCCAAGCTCAAGGGAGTCTAAACAATTTCTGACAAAATATCAAAATCTTGGTGTCCCTCCACGTAACCACTGGGTCATCAAGTCACTTTTTTTTCCCCCATAAACTGAGAGCAACAGGGAACCAGAAAGACATTTCTCATCTGAGTTTCTCTGGTGTCTTTTACTTCCAGTTAATGATATGCCCAGGGCCAGATTTCCCACAAGGCCAACCAAGGCCTGGCCTCGGGGCAGCAGGGAGTTGAGGGGCAGCAGGGGTGTGGAATTCCTATCTCCCAATGCCCAAGCGGGTAGTTGTTTTCTACATTTAGTCCTGGGCAAGCAGAGCTGAATGTACAGCGGGGAAGCCACCGCTTGTTTTGTTTTGTACAAGTGATCTCAGTGACATTGTATGCAGCCTGCAGGTCTACCATTCTCCATGTGGGGGGGGGAAGGGGGCGTATTGAGGAACCTGGCCTTGGGGCAGCAGAGAAAGTAAATCCGGCCCTGGATATGCCCTCAAAAATCTGACTATTGTAGCTACAAATGTGTTATGATATTTTTGACCGTGTAATGACAAAATTATTCTCTGCAGGTACAGCTTCAATCATCAGCATGGCCCAATTATTTCATTCTCCTAGTAGATTCTGTACAGAAGACATTTAATTCAATGAGACTGCTTGAGAAATGGTCTGTCAGAGACACTAAAGGTAATCTGCTTTCAGGTCATATCAGGTGAGGATAGCCAAACGAATTCTAACTGGGAACCTCAAAAAACCTTCTTATTGACAGCTGTATAATTTTAGGATTTCAAATGTACTAAAACACGCATAATCCCATTGCCATGGAGACTGCTAAACAGTAAAGCATTTAACCATCTTATTCCTACATATCTTACGCTTTTGAGTGGTTGTATTACTGATCTCATCTGTATATCAATGTTATATTACAGTCATGGCTGAGACATGCACTCGTTCTCTCTATAACATAAAAAATATTGTTCAATAACCCATAGATGGTAACCGAAGTTAAGTATGTCTGTGAAGGTTCTCATTCATCCAGATCATTGTATATCTGTAAACAAATAAGTCAAGGCAACTGGACATCCAACCAGCTTTCTCAATTCAGAATGGCTTGTACAAACATTCTCTGGGAATAAATATGGTGAATGTTGTTCACCATATTTATTCCCAGAGAATTTTTTGTATAAGTCATTCTGTCCAGAGAAACATCTTCCCCGTGACGAACGAGTTCTGGATCTTCCTCTCGACTCGGAAGGTCTTCAGCGGCTGCCAGACAGCAGTACAGCCACTCTTCTCCTCTGGCGGCTTCAGCCCTCTCCAGGACCTGACGGACCAGGGTCTTCATGGCCGGGCCCCAGACAAAGCGAGCCCAACTTATTATAGCTCTGTATTATAGCTGTGCTGTGAGTCCAGACGATTGACCTCTGATCCCCAGAAGCTGACCTTTTATAGGGAGAGAATGAGCCCCCAGAACATTCTAGAAGCTGGACGAGCATTTTCCCACCCAAACAGGAAAGAACGCTTAAAGGGACCACGCTCTTCAAGGGGCAATAACCTAAACAGGGAGATGAGAATAGGGAGAATTGGGGACCGCTGCAATCCCATGTAAATTGCCACAAACAAAATATCGGCCACTTGTCCGGGAACAGGCCGGGCTCAGCAGCTTGCATGCAGCGAGGTTTATACTGGTACAATATTCCAACAACAACAATACAACATAGTGCAATATTTAACAATAGGGAACCAGCTGGATTATGCTGACAGCGGAGAGGGAAGCAGTTTAAGGGCCCGTTCACACCATCCATCTGGTGGTGTGCGCTTATAAAAAGTAGGGCAAGCAGTACTTTTTATAAGCACACCGTAAGTGAAGTATCCTGGAACTAAGAGGACTTCAGGAGTACAGTCGGTGTCTTTCCTGTTTGAGGATCTGTATCCATCCTGCTTATCTGTTACATCAGTTGCCATCCGCTGCCTCCCAAGTGGATCAACACTGATATGCCAACCAGGTCTGGTGAGTCTGGAGCTCTTGTCAGTTACCTCTGGAAGCTTAGAATCCCCATATCCCCTCTCCCCAGTGAAGATGTTCAATAAATCGTTACATTGTATTATACTACTGGAGTGAACATCAGTCTGTGGGCACTAGAAGGGCGGTTAATCCTAATGGGTGAGCAGCTGAAGAGCATACCCTAGCCTAGACAGACTAGAGATGAACCGGGCATTCAGCGGCTCCTTGGGGGGTGAGCGCTACATGTGCAAATCTGTCTTTAAACATGTGCCCCTGTTTTGACCTGAGCTTGCACTACTTTTCCAACTGCACATGTTTTGCATCTGTTTTGAGCAGAGCTTGCACTACTTTTCAATTGCATGTTTTTTGCACCAGTTTTCATCTGCACTTTTGGCTTTTGTGAAACTGGAGCATCACCTAACAAAACAATTGCTACTTAAGAAGTCCCCGTGAACACTTCTTTAAGAAGAGACATTTAAGCTTTTTGCCTGGAGTCACCAGTCTTCTTTCCTCGAGTCTATTTAACCTAATTTATGAACAACATTACACTAGCAACATAAATCTGGTGCAAAGTGCATCACATATATTCCATGTAAGTTCAAACACTGGCAATTGCTATGAAAAATTCCCCCCCATGGTATTGTGTGTTTAGCACAACGCTTAGGTATGAACCGGCCCTCGATAATACATTTAAAAGACCAAAGGGAGCAAATAGGAGAAGTAGGTTAGGTTTTACATACACATTATTATAGTGTAACGCTATATTATAAACGTAATAATATCTGTGTGTATAGATTGCTTTGAACTGTTGGCAGCTTAGAAAAGGAAAATATTAGTTTAAATGCAGAAGGTACATACATATATATTTACATATGCATTAGGAAACCAAGCCCAACTTTCTCTTCTAAGGCCGGGGTAGGCAATCACGACACTACAGCTGTGGTGAAACTACAAGTCCCAAGAGGGATTGCAAGACTCTGGCAGCCACAGTCATGACTCCTAGAAGCAAAGGCATGACGGGATTTGTAGTTTCACCACAATTGGACTTCTGCCTACCCCAGGCTTAGGGCCCGTTCACACCAGACACAGTGCGTTCAAGCGCGATTCTGGCCAGAATGTACTGGATCGCACTGTGGCCAGCTAACTATGTTGTGGGGCGTAAGGGGGCATTAAAGTGAATGACACAGGAGCCACGCCCCCTCCGGCCGCAATGCGATTGGCCACATGGGAACACTAGGCACATCAACGCCTGCGGTCCGGTCAGAAAAAATGCTGCAAGCATTGATGTGCCACGCGTTCCCATGCGACTGATCGCATTGAGGCCGGAGGGCGTGGCTACGGTGCCATTCACTTCAATGGACCGCAACGCTCCCTCTCGCCCCACAACAAAGTGAGCCGGATGCAATGCGATCCAGTGTGTACTGGCCAGAACGCATAACGTGTCTGGTGTGAACAGGCCCTTAATGCGTAAGCGTGAACACTTCACATCTTGCACCTTCTACTGGTAACCCAAAGGATCCCAACCAGTGGCGTAACAATCACAATAACAACCCAGGCGGCCGCTATGGGGCCCGTGGCACAGTGGGGCCCGGCCAGATGCCGTGCGGGCCGCCTGGGTCGCTATGGGATCCTCTGCTGGTGGCTTTCACTGGCGGCTGAAGACGAACACGCCACTGTTCAGATCACTGACAGTAATCTGTGCAGCAGCGCATTCCTCTCCACAGAGCCAACAGCGGCAGTAGAGCAGGCTGCAATGACAACTAAAAACTCTGTCTACTCTGTCTATGAGAGGAACATGAAAATAGCCAAATTGTGCGTGTAAAGGAGGTGAGCTTTGTAGAGAGCGGTTGGGTTTTAGGCCTTCAAATGTCATGTTTCCGTAGGCTCCCAGGGATGCACCGAGCCTTTTGTTCAGAGTGTCGCTGATTTATAGGAACTGAAACAAAAGTGGAGTTGCTGTCTGACCAGATTCATATCATTTTTCCAGCCAACGAAAGATGAAAGCTGACTGGTAGCTATTGCTCAATATTCGCTCCCGTATTGATCAATGATTCCAGGGTGTGCAATCAAAAGGAACAACACAAAAAAGATGGCAGTACAGTTTATCTGCTGCAGTTGGTTTATATGAACCAATCCATGTTTACATACAGTATATTACATCTACATCCATATGTTTGATTGTTTCTGCATTATTGTTGTTTGTTCTGTCGTCTGTGTAGGTTTATTCCTGTGTTCCCATTGCGGTCTATGGGAGATATGAACCGTAGGAGATATACCTGCTGACCAGCCCCTTCCTCTGTGATATAGGCCCTGCAGAGTGTATGATATCCATGCTAACACTGGCTGATGTTGTATATTTCAGGGTCAGGATGAGAAATAGTATTGGTACAAATGAGATGCCGGGAACTCTGCCAATGTTTTCTTTCATTCACCCTCTGTCACTTTATGCCAACATATCAGAATATTTGATGGATTGCATGTGACTCCAGAGCAGATATATTTCTGCTGTTTTAGGAGATCGGTAAATTCACTCCGACATTTCTGGAACATACAGATTCTTGTCACTTGTGTACTGGATTTTCAAACCTAAGTGAAGCCCTGAAATGATTTGCACCCTGCAATCCTGAACTGTGTAATTATTTGTTCTCTCATACCCATCTGTAGTGCTTATCTAAATCTAAATGATTTAAATACATGTATACAACCAGACTTGCTTCCATTATATTATGATGCTTTAACTGTAGAAGTGCCAGTATAGGAATCTGTAGGATGTGCATGGGAAATGTGCAGCAGTTTGTCTCCCTCTGCTGGTAAATTTTAGGACTTGCAGGTTACTCTGATCAACAGAATTAGAAGGCATTGTCCCAGAAAATCCCAGAATTCAATGTTTTTCAATGAAATTTACATTCTCGGTTTGCTTGACTCAGGGTAGAGTGAAAGTGACTGTGCAAAGGTCCCTCACCTCCAGACACACCGCTACCCTAATGCTCTGTGCTAGCTGCCCTAGCTCCTTCCTAGCTGGTACTGGTGTGAGACACTAGGGGGAGCAGTGACACTACTCCCTACAACATGTGACAGTGCTTAGGTCTAGCGGTTGAGGCTCCAACCAGATGGCGCACATTACATCTGACATATTTGCAAGGAGGAACTGTAAACGTCAGCTGAGTGTGTTTGTGGGCATTGTTTCGGGATGTTCCTTGATCATAGATAAATGTCCACGGTATCCAGGTCAGTAACTCATCAGGTAGGGAACGAAGGATACGGATGACAACTCCAACATCTGAACCCTCAAGCCAGCAATGGTAGCCTCCATATTTCTATCCAGACAGGTTGCTATTACATATGTTTATCATATAATACATACAAAACACCAGTGACTGGATATTTAATGACACACTAAATGAATTAGTTGGTGCATCCACATTTTTAGCTTTGTAAAGAAAAAGTTTTGAGTTGTGACTTAGAATGTCATTAATAGTGAAATATCCCCCACAGACATGGGTAAAAGACCATATTTTTACATCAAATTGGAAAGTCACTTGAAGTGTATGTAAGAAGAGTATGTAAACGCCAAATCTTTTCAATTCAATGTATACAGTTTTATTAAAGCCTATCTCTGGGGAAAATAAAAACGCCCCTTGCAGTTGGGCTTCCCCTGCACTGCAAGGGTTAAAAGCTTGTTTAGGTCTATATCAGCGCAGACAGTGATCCCCGGTTATCAGCTCACTAGATTTTTGGCAGAATCTACAGGTATTTTCTGCACATATTTGAGAAATATAACTAAATACTTTCAATGGTAGATTTAACAGACCACAAGAGAGCAAATAGAAGAAGTTTACTGTTGAGGTTAATGTACACATTAAAGGAGATTGGTACTGAAAGATACATATGGGCAGCCAATGCTGATATTTTCAGAAAGTACCACTTAACTGGCTCTGGCTTCAATATTTCTAAATACTGACCCAAAAAAGGTATGCAGAATAGACAAAGTGAGGATACCTCTTTGGGATTAGCCATTGGATCAGCGTTATTACTTGGCAATCAGCATTTTTATGAGAAGAGCTCTGCAATGGCATTCTTTATATATCTCTTGCTCCAAGATTCTTTTAAATAGTTTTCCTTCAGTAAAGAGGCTGTCTTGGGCTAATCTACAAAGTTCTTTATGCAATATCGTCCCCTAGTGGAAATTTGCAGAAACGCAACGTTTCCCAACAAATCTGAACTCCAAGTGGGTATTAAAAAAAAATCATATTGGTGTACCGTATTTGCCGGCGTATAAGACGGCTGGGCGTATATAGGCAAATACGGTAATCCAAAAAAAAAAGTATTTTAAAGGAGAACCATTGAGAGAGTAAAATCTTTTATGAAAAATTCATAAAAATTAAATAGTGAAAATAAAAATCGACTGTTCCTAATAGTTTGAGCCGGAGTAAGACACTGCGAGTGTCAGACGCCCGCTCTATAGCTCAAAAACTGAGCGATCACAAACTGCTGATCATTCAGCTCACGATCTTCTCCATTCTCCCTGCAGAGAGCAGCAACTATCATTCACCTCCCCGCAGGGATTCCCTGAGGCTGCCGCTGCCTGATTGTGACCAGCCCAGATCGCATACCGAGGCGACCCGGGAAGCTTGAACTTATTTTCAGAGATGGCCCGAACCCGGACCACTGTCCTGGACCATCACCTTCAAACTACTTACTGTAGTTTAGGTTATGGCTGACAGCCTAGATCTTCTGTACAGACACTCAGAGTCTTTGTGAAAACTCCAAGCATATATCATGTCTTGGGCATGTTGCAGGTCGCTGTCGCTTGACTAGAACAAGTTTGGGTAAAGAGGCCTTGCAGGGAAAAGCACTTTAAGATGCCAAAATCAGCCCTGCCCTGCTACATTTGTGCTGTGAAGGAGATCAGCAAACATTCTTTTCTGAAGCAAATTTCATTTAGTTGCAAATAAATATTTTTACCAATTTCGTTAAATTCGGACATTCGGCTGCATCTGAATTTCCAAATTCCAAAGCGTCGGAAAGCAAACAAATCCAAATGGTCGTTTAATGAAAATTTGGATCCAACCGAATTTTGTTCAAAATTAAACTAAACCAGATTTGTGACTCTTCTATGGACAAAGAGATTACTTTTGGCTGTTGGAGGATGCATTACAAGTACAGTCATGTGACTTTCTGATGTGGATCGTTCCAAAACTAAATTTAGGACGGATCTGAAATCTGCATAAAACAAACCGAAATTTGGATGCGAAATCCAAATAACGAACCTGATCTTTCAGATCTCAAATCCGAAAAATGAAAGAAATAACAATCCAAATAGATCCAAAACAAAATGATTTTTTTGCAGAGTTACATGTTTATAAGTTTGTTTTTGTTTTTGGGATTGCTTCCAAAAATGATAGCTTACATCTTCTGTGGGAGCATTGTGATAGCCTGATGACCCATAATAATAACATCGTCTAATGTGCTGAGATTTTATTAGCAATTTTTAAGTAATGTGACAACACAGTTTAGAGTGCTGGGTGATACACAGAGAACATCTCACTATTTGAGAGGTTACCACTAAATAAACATGGATGAGATTTATATGATAAGGCTTTGCGATTGGCTGATATTTGCAGTACAACAGCAAAAGGTTTCCCAGCACACTCACCAGCCAGCATGCAAAAAAACCTGTTTAACCGCTAAACCGCACGTCTTCTGCAGAATATGTGGAAGCCGCACAGCCGCGCCAAGGCCCCTCTGTGTAGTCCACTCCTAACTCTAACCTATGAGAGTCTCCATCTTGTAGCACAAGATAAAATTGGGTGCAGGTTTGCCAGAAGGCAGCCCACCCTCCTTAAAGGTACAGGGACACACATGGGACCTCGCACATCACAACGGCAGCTGAGACCCCCAGTGTTTTGCTTGGCTGATATGTGCATTCGTAGCTAATCAGAAGAGAAGTATTTAAAAAAACATTATGAACACACCTAAAATAAATTATTGATCTAAGTAATATAAATTATGCACATGAGGAAATAATGCTTAAACGGAGGTTTGCTTCAGGGACAACCACATCAAAATCAGTAGATCCAGAGATGTAGGCAGCTGACGTATGCTAATTTGGACTTTTCTGGTAAAAGTCAAGCCTGGTTCCACCACTTCTACCACCTGAGCCTAACCTACCCAAAAGGGGTAGCAAGGCCACCAATTATACTAAATACCCAATAGTGTGACTCGGGAGATGATGAAAAAACAAGTAATATGTAAGCAGCTATTTGTATTTATTTTTTAAGTTAAGTGAATGAGAACATGTAACAAATATAAAATACTGTAGTTGTAATCTCAATGGTTGCAAAAGTGGAAATACACTTTAAGGTAAAGTTACTATACAGTTTGGAAAAAAAAAACAACCCATAGCCATTTTGGGCAACATATTATTATTATTATTATTACATAGTATTTATATAGCGCCAACAGTTTGCGCAGCGCTTTACAATATAAGGAAGACATTACAGTTACAATACAATTCAAGACAAGATGGTAAGGAGGGCCCTGCCCCTGAGGGCTTACAATCTAAAAGAGGAGGGGGAAATGATACATGAGGTAGCTGTGTTAGCTGTGGGAATGAATTATGTGAGAATGTGAAGAATGTGAAACATATTGAATGTATTAAAAGATAAAATTATTGCCTTAAACTCACTCTGCTATGATCCGTACTTGTTCTGCAGCTTTAGTCATCTCTCACCACAGTAGCTGAAGTCACTGCCAGCTTGTTTATTCCACAACGTTTGCTTCCTCATTTCACTCTTCCACCCTGACTCTACATCAGCACAAACTCCCATGCATGAGCAGGTTATAGACAGCCCAGCCCCTTTTTCATTGCATGGTTGCCATGTTCCCTGAATGACAGCTTCGGTCCCATAGGCTAATGTAAACAAAGGGACTGGCATTTTTTTGGTGTATGACATCACAGAGAATGCTGAAATATTAGTTCCACATCAGGTCAGCTGCACAATTGATTGACAGCAGGAAGTGAGCAGATTCAATAGCCAATACCCATCCTGCTATTGAATCTACAGACCTCCTGCTGTCAATCATTAGCAGAGGGGACCTGATGGGGAACTAGTTCAGTAGTTGCACTAGTGGCAGTAGTTGCACTGTCAGTGTCACTGGTTGCTACGGACGCTATCGGCTATCCCGACAGCTTGGTTACCAAGATTAAGAATGGGCTGAATCTCTATAGCGGGGCTACAGACAGCAATAAATACCCGAGAGGGGTTAAAAACTCAACAAAAAAAAGCTTTGTCTTAAGATATACTTTAAGATATTTGTGCATGTGTTCAGCCATCTTTTCCCAGCAGGGGGTTATTATGCCACAGAGGAATGTGACAATGTGCAGCTTCTCTCTTCATCAAATGTACGGTGTACGAAAGTGTAAATTCCACACAATTAATTAGCCATCTGTGTGGATATTTTGATCAATTGCCAAACTTGTATCTTTGGAACAGAATTCTTGTTGATCCTTGCCTGAAATAACATAGGATAAGAAAAGTAAGCAAATGGGAAAACTTTTGTGATCAGCACAATCAATGTTTTAACTATTAACAATAATGTATCTTATTTGTGTATCACTCGGCTGTAGATCCTCAAATCATCTCTGAAATAATATTGACACTGTCCTTCCTTCTGGAGGGGGCTACCTTTGTTCCCCATGGTCCCAGTGTGTTGTAAAGCTAATTCCCATTATGGACTACAATCTCACATTTAGTTTAATAATTAGTATTGAAATTGTAGTCCACCATGGGAGTGAGCTTGGAGCTACTTTTCAACACACACAGGGACCATGGGGAACAATTGTTAATAGTTAAGTTATTTGAATGCATTTTCAAGATTTAACTCCTGAGTTTAATGTCACTTTAGGCCTGGTTCACACCTGGGCATTTTGTAGCGCATTCGAACGCTCTGCAAAACGCTCAAACACCGAAATCCCATTATTTCCTATGGGTATGGTTCACACCTGGGCATATTACAGGCCGTATGAACGTGCTACAAAACGCCCTTTGCCCAAAGAAGTACAGGAGCTTCTTTGGGGCATTTTTTTCGTGCGTTTCCATTGGGATACAGCCAAGTAGCCCTCGGAAACGCGCGTTTGTCGTGCGTTTTTCCCCCGCGAATCGCAGTATGTCACGAAGCGCGCGACAAACACGCATAGGTGTGAACCCAGCCTTAAGGTTCAATCTCATAGTTTATTAATTAGCATTGAAGCTATAGTCATCATGGGGGCAAGCTTTAGACTTATTCAGACTTTTTATTAGCCATGACAATGTCCATTGAGCTGAGTCCAGGACTGGCACACACAGAGATGCTGTGGTTAGGTATGCTAACAATAATTCATGGACTTCAACTGACTGTATGGTGACCTATTTAGGCTCCATTCACACAGGGCTTTAGGCTGTGGCTGGGGATTCCTATGGCAAGAACCTGCAGATTCTTACAGCAGGAATCCCTGAATCCCTGGTCTATCCATATTGATGAGGCCGCCGTGCCTGTTCAAGTTAATGAAGGGGGTCATTGGCCACATCTGTCAACGACAGTCTGTATGTAATCGTACATGAAACCATTACCTACGGATCAGGATCACCTATCCTGAACCACAGGTAATTGTACCACATATGATGTACAATTACATGCAGACTGCCGCTGATAGATGTGTCTGATATCATCCTGTCATTATGCTTTGCAAAAGCTGCCAGTGACTTTTATCACATGATTACTCGTTATAACTCATCATTCTTGGTTATCTAATTTTTCCACAGGGTGTATCTCACTAGCAAAACCTTGCCTGACAGTGGGTGATAGTTCTCTGTTCATTCAGGCTGCAAGGTTTGTTAGACATGCGCATTGTGGTGACACCTGCTAAAATGTGCACATTAGCAAAACGTGTGGAAATGCACTGTACATGCATTTTGGGGGGTTTTTCCCCCTAAAAGATGCAGCATACAGTAACAATTTGTGCTCGAGGCTAACGCAGTGCATCTCTAGGCACACAATGCTTGCATTGCTGGAAAGCCAATCTTTACCTTGCCACCTTTCCTGGTAAAACATGCAGACTGTCACTGTGGCCTGAACATTGCACTAATTAACAGTAAAAACTAAGTTGGTAGCATTGCGACACATGAAAATGTCAAACTTCTGTAAATGCTGTTATCACCATTACATCTGTTTCACAATATTTCTTTCATCATGAAACTTGTGGAGGTTATATTGATATTAGGGTTAAATTAAGGTTAAGGGGTATATTGAGGTTAGGTTCAGGGCTCCTTTCAGGGTAAGGGCTAAAGAGATTGAGGACTTTGTGTCCTCAATCTCTTTTTCTATTTTAAAAGGGAAATATCAGGAGTCTGTTTAGACCCCTAATATTTCCCCGAAGCCCCTAAAAGTAAAGTAAAAAATAAAAATATTTAATAAAAAATGAATTATTAAATAAAAATATAAAAAAATTAAAAAGTTTATAAAAAATAAATAAAAATAAAATATTTTAAAAATCTGAAAAGATTAAAATAAAAAACATAATAGTCAAATCCCAATAATTGCATTTTCAAGCCTTATTAAACATTAATATTTAAACTTGGAGAACGAAAAAAAGACCTATGGTAAAGTAAAAAGTAAATATAGTGAGATTTAGAAAAAAAGGACAAAGAAAAGACCTACACAGGAAAAATATATCTACATATTTTTACCCTGTACTCCTTTATTTGGTTGTCTACATCCTCGTCCAGATATGTAATGAGGCTACTGAGAACAACATGCCGTCTTCTCTCAATGGTGTTGCTCTTTTAAAAGAGAGAATTTGTTAGGTTACACATAACTTAAAGGAGAACTATGAGATGAGTGATTTCCACTCACCTCATTGTTCTAGCCGACCTGTGACAATGAGACTGTCACAGGTCGGCTCAGTAGATCGGGAGGTGAGAGAACACATACCGGGTTCCCTCACCTCTCGATCCTGTCACGGCTCTCTGCCGTGACAGGGGGAGGGGCTGGATTCCCCTCTCCCCGCTCCGATCTGCCAGCGCTGACTGGCGGAACGGACGGGGGAGGGGGCGGGTACAGCTGGCTCTGCCTCTAGATAGGCAGAGCCAGCTGTCACTCACGCAGCTGGGCGGATCCCATCATCTAAGTCGGGATCCGCTCCGGGTGTGGCGTCTCAGTATACTGCGAGCTGTAGCTCGCGGTATACTGAGCTTAGGGTAATGGGAGGACGCTAGTTTGTGTCCTCCCGTTACCCTAAGGAGAACTATGGGGAAAAACACTGACCCCATAGTTCTCCTTTAACACTTGCAACTTACAAAAATATTCTTCAAAATGTCATACAATCAGAGGCAAGTTAAGCAGTCACCTAAGGCCTCACGCTCATGAGGGCCTCTCGACCATCAGCTTATCTAATCTACAGCATCAGCTCACCTCAAGGGTGACACGGGACCAGGGCTGGTGCTGGCGTAAGGCAGGGCCCCTCCACTGGACGTCTGTCTTGCTCTACCATCAGACAGTCTGGAAGGGGGGTGTGGCTCAGCCAATGGGGAGGAGACATGGGGTTGTGTTCTGAACTAGTCCCTGCAACAGTGCAATCAGAGAGGAGAGCAGTGGCAAGTGTGAGTTTCTGGGGGTGGCGTGTCCCCAGAGCAGCTGCTGATGGAGGTAGGTTGATGATCTTGATTTGAGATCAATCACAGGAAGGGATTGTAAAATAATATCTTGTCTGCGGTAAGAGAAGGTCTTTTCCATTATTCGACAGATAGTTTGGTTGTTGTCCCTCTTCTTAACCTCATACAAAAGCTCCACACGCTCATTTTCCAGGGTCTCATTAGTTTCACCTTGGGGATGTGGTGGAAGGTAATTTACTTCTGACGTCTTTGGTTTTTTAATGTTTTTAGCTGGAGCTCTGTCTCCTATGTTTTTTCTTTTAATGCTGTTTGCATCAAGTTCAGGGCAACCTATGGACCTGAGCTTAGCTCTGTAGTTGCCCATCTTGTATTTTAGCCTGCTATTCCATGCAAATAAGCCATTAAAGGATCCAGGCTCTTTGAGGCATGGGTGCTTTTGAGCTAGGGCTTCCACAACCTGCAATCTTTGAGCACTGGAAGGATATGCAGTGTACTCAAAAATTCTTCCAGCAAGTTTCTCGAGAATTTGACACATATTGTTGAGATGATTTCCACCTTTGCAATATGCCTCATTACCAGCTTTAAGAATGAGCTCTGTGTCACATGCAAAGCAAGGTATCTCAAATTCAGTGGGCCAAGGATGGGAACATAGAGAAGTAGTAAGAGTGCTCTCAGATGAGGATAAAATGGCTGAGTCTCAGGATGCTGAAGAGCTTGTTTCTTCATTTGGCATTGCAGAGTAATTATCACTGTCCTGGCCCGTGAAATTGAAGCTTTCTTGAAGAGTTAATGTCACTACTGGCAGTGGTTCTACAAAAACAAGTTTTATTGTGTCTTTGTCTTTGATGTCATTTGTGGCCATAAGAGTAAAAAATGTACCATCAAAATCAGAATCCATATACTGTAGGCTGAAATCCCTGTCGAGCACAAATGTTTCTTGTACCAGCAATTTCAATTCTGGAACAGTTTGAGGGATTCCATTTGGTAAGCCAAGCTTGCGGATTTCAGTGTCCATTATAACGCGCAATATGGCAGGCATCTTGACAGCGATCCTGTAAGAAAAATAACACAAACATTAGTTAAAACTACAGGTGTATATACTAAACAAGTCAATAATTTATTACTTACACAGTATAAAACCAGATATTAAAACCTGTTAGCCTGCACCCGCCCTTTGGAGCACAGACCCAGAAAACAACATACAAATTTATGGTCACTAATAGATATAAATGGTAAAAAAAAAGTGGTCAATTCTTGTAGTATAGGTTTTAGATCTTTCAATTGGTTCTTGTTTTGTCAAGATTTAATATGTATTTATGAGCTACATAAATGTTGTAAATGATATGAAATGAAAGTGGTCACCGGTGACCTCCTGTAATTTAGCAGGTAGTGGTTCTTAATTCTGGTCCTAGAGAACAATAGCCCCTTTACACAGCTAATTCAAATCAACAGATCATTAGCAGAGTGCTCCATGAACTGAACTTGGTCAGATATGAGGGTTCTACAAAATAATACCAGCAGTGGATTCCCAAAACCAGAACTGTGAACCAGTTATCTAGTGTATTAAGCCCTTAGTGACGCAGCTTTAGATAATTTTTAAGTTGCTTAAAGCGGAGCTTTACCCCCTTTTACTTAACATCACACCAGCATGCTCTGCATGCTATAAGCATCTTGCATTCATTAGTTAAACAAACATGTTTTTCATTTACTTACAAATAGAATTTTTTTTTGGCATTAATGATGTAATGTGCCCATGCATTGCATCCTTGGAAGGTATGTAACCTTCCAAGGATGCAATGCTTGGTCACATTACATCAGTGGCGACTCTAGGAACAATATGTAGGGGGGGCACATAAGATACAACAGTCAAATCTGGGGGGGCACTAATAATTTTCATTGCATGTCGCAACCGCTGGGCACCGATGAGCTGATTTAATTGCGGATGGCATCGGCACCCCGCGGTTGCGACATGTAGTCCAATGCCGCCCACAATCCTGCATACCGCAACGGCCGGGCACCGATGCCATTCGCAATTTAATCTGCTCTCAGCGTCCGGCAGTTGTGGAATACAGCATGGGCTTACTGGCAACTTTTAGCCCAGGGGGCAAGTACAACCCAGAGGCCCATGATAACTTAGCCCACCCTCCAGCTCTGCCTCTTCCCCCGCCTTCCCCCCGCCCCTGGCTGCCACTTTTGGCATTCATGTAACACTAGTGTGAATGGTCGGGTGATGTGAGGACTAGTGATGGGCTCGGGCGTGTTCGCAACTCCA
>NW_017306655.1:1265932-1267729 GCF_000935625.1 Nanorana parkeri | reverse complement strand
GGGGCTTACTGGCAACTTTTAGCCCAGGGGGCAAGTACACCCCAGAGGCCCATGATAACTTAGCCCCCCCCCCCGTTCTGCCTCTTCCCCCGCCTTCCCCCCGCCCCTGGCTGCCACTTTTGGCATTCATGTAACACTAGTGTGAATGGTCGGGTGATGTGAGGACTAGTGATGGGCTCGGGCATGTTCGCAACTCCATGTGCCGGGCCTGCCAGGAAGCTGACAGCGCCGCAGCGCCAATCACAAGTACTGAGACATTATCCCAGTCCGCAGCTGCAGAGATCGGGATATGTCTCAGTGACTGTGATTGGCGCTGTCAGCTTCCTGGCAGGCTCGGCACATGGAGCTGTGAAAACGCCCGAGCCCATCACTAGTGAGGACTCCTAGTAAGTCCATAAAAGGGGTGACTGGCTGGGGGATGGTGCTCTCCTCCCACTGGGCTCCCTACCTGGTTCTGGCCTTACTCCGCTCCATGTCCGCTACTTAGGCACTCTCGCCCACTGTAGACCTCCGCTGGCTGTCCATGCTTAGAGATATCGGTATTAGTGCCTCCCTACTTTTAAAGGAGAACTATGGGGACAGGGCTTTTCCCCATAGTTCTCCTTAGGGTAACGGGAGGACACAAACTAGCGTCCTCCTGTTACCCTAAGCTCAGTACCGCGAGCTCTACTGAGACGCCGCAGCCGGAGCAGATCCTGACATCGATGTCGAGATCCGCCCAGCTGCATGAGTGACAGCTTGCTCTGCCTATCTAGCGGCAGAGCCAGCTGTACACGCCCCCTCCTCGAAAGGTGAGCGAACGCCGGTATATGTTCGCTCACCTCCCGATCTACTGAGCCGACCTGTGGCAGTCTCATTGTCACAGGTCGGCTAGAACTATGAGGTGAGTGCAGCTTCTGCTTTGGGTCCCGATTGTTCGGTGCAGCTGGCCGTGCCCAGCAGTGCGGCGGAGCGATCATTTTCGGGGGGGGGGATCCCTGGATCCATCAATGCAGCTTTGTATAATGTATTGTTGGAATTTGTAGTCCTGTATAATCATTATACAGCCATACAGAATACCACCAGCTATGCAATATACATAAAGTCAGCAATACTGACAGCTACAGCCCTCCAATCCCCCCGACCAGCCGTCACCCATAGCATTCCCCAGCCTCACCTGCAGCACCTTTCTCCTGAGTCCTTGGCAGCCAGTGGAGGGAAGGAGCACAGGAGAGGGTCCTCACAATGACCCAAACAGCAGGATGTGGTTGCCTGGTGGTGTCTGCACAGTCTGTACAGGCTCCGCCAGGCTAAACACTGACAGCTGTCACTGTCACAGAGTCAGGGGAGGACTGTACCTGCACTCCTTACAGCTATTAGACCTGGATAAATGATTGTGGTGCTCGTAGTGATTGCACGGATGGTGCCGTGTATTCCAAAATCGTAGAAGATGGAGATCACCAGCACTCATTTGTCGACATGCGTTAAGACATGCATAATGCATGCACCCCTATAGGCATTTTACCTACTACACATAGCATGGATGGATGCATAGCAAAGTGATATAACAGGTAGTCTGCTTTTCTTGCATGCATACTAAAGGATGATATGATGGATTGTACATAATTTGTTATTTTTTATCATGATAGGACATTCGTGATTCATCTTTATATCCGCCGTATACAGTCATCTACCTTGCTCTGCTTTTATATATGTGGTTTTGCCCTACTGTTCTTCTCTGCTGTTTGTTAATCTCTCCTTGACATTCAAAGCACTTTCACCTCTCTCTCTCTCTACCCCCCCCCCCCCCCCCCCGCC
>NW_017306655.1:1260952-1264769 GCF_000935625.1 Nanorana parkeri | reverse complement strand
CCCCATAGTTCTCCTTAGGGTAACGGGAGGACACAAACTAGCGTCCTCCTGTTACCCTAAGCTCAGTACCGCGAGCTCTACTGAGACGCCGCAGCCGGAGCAGATCCTGACATCGATGTCGAGATCCGCCCAGCTGCATGAGTGACAGCTTGCTCTGCCTATCTAGCGGCAGAGCCAGCTGTACACGCCCCCTCCTCGAAAGGTGAGCGAACGCCGGTATATGTTCGCTCACCTCCCGATCTACTGAGCCGACCTGTGGCAGTCTCATTGTCACAGGTCGGCTAGAACTATGAGGTGAGTGCAGCTTCTGCTTTGGGTCCCGATTGTTCGGTGCAGCTGGCCGTGCCCAGCAGTGCGGCGGAGCGATCATTTTCGGGGGGGGGGATCCCTGGATCCATCAATGCAGGTTTGTATAATGTATTGTTGGAATTTGTAGTCCTGTATAATCATTATACAGCCATACAGAATACCACCAGCTATGCCATATACATAAAGTCAGCAATACTGACAGCTACAGCCCTCCAATCCCCCCGACCAGCCGTCACCCATAGCATTCCCCAGCCTCACCTGCAGCACCTTTCTCCTGAGTCCTTGGCAGCCAGTGGAGGGAAGGAGCACAGGAGAGGGTCCTCACAATGACCCAAACAGCAGGATGTGGTTGCCTGGTGGTGTCTGCACAGTCTGTACAGGCTCCGCCAGGCTAAACACTGACAGCTGTCACTGTCACAGAGTCAGGGGAGGACTGCACCTGCACTCCTTACAGCTATTAGACCTGGATAAATGATTGTGGTGCTCGTAGTGATTGCACGGATGGTGCCGTGTATTCCAAAATCGTAGAAGATGGAGATCACCAGCACTCATTTGTCGACATGCGTTAAGACATGCATAATGCATGCACCCCTATAGGCATTTTACCTACTACACATAGCATGGATGGATGCATAGCAAAGTGATATAACAGGTAGTCTGCTTTTCTTGCATGCATACTAAAGGATGATATGATGGATTGTACATAATTTGTTATTTTTTATCATGATAGGACATTCGTGATTCATCTTTATATCCGCCGTATACAGTCATCTACCTTGCTCTGCTTTTATATATGTGGTTTTGCCCTACTGTTCTTCTCTGCTGTTTGTTAATCTCTTCTTGACATTCGAAGCCCTTTCACCTCTCTCTACTCCCCCCCTTCTCCTTCTCTCCTTTCAGTTCTTCTCCTGCTGCCCAGCTTATCTAAGTTTGTTTATTGTTCCTCATACAAGGAGATGTCCCCCCCCTTCTCCTTACACGGAGCCGACTGTCTCCTAGTAAAAAAAATGACCATCTTCCCCCCATGTATACACACATCTCCCATCCCAGCACCGATATGATACCGCACAAGCACAGTGCTCACCATTCCAGCCATGTGGGTACAGGACAGATCGAGGGACTTAATCATGCAGCGCGCCACACAATCCAAGAGCCGAACCGAGGGTGCAGCAGCCAATCGAAGAGCAGCTCAACATAGGCCCTGCCCAGCCGCCCCTGTCATACTTTCAGGCCTGCTGTGTTAAAGTGGCAGCGGCAGGGACTGGTGGGCCCGGGCAGGAAACATGCTTGTAGTGTGCCTACTTTAGTGTACTTGTAGTGTGCCTATTTTTTACACTGACTCGCAGTAAAGTCTGTGACAGTGACAGCTGTATGTCCCGGCCGCTATTACATCATGATGTACACCAGAACATTGCTGGGAAATGTCTTCTGTAATCTCAGAGATCTCAGGGAAAGGCATTTTCCTCCCCTGATATGATGTACATGGTCACATGTCCTATTCACATGTCCCAAAGTTCCAGGAAGATCAGGGAGATCTAGTAATCTGTCCTTAGCTAAAATGGCCACTGCCAGAAGACTGGGGAAGAAAAAAAAAATAAGGTATGCAAAAAATACAAAGTCTAAAATGATCTACAAGTATGTTATTGTAGATTGGCATTACTAAACATTTCTAAAGGGGGGTATTTGTTGTTATTTTCAAGATATGGGTAAAGTTCCACTTTACAGGAAAACTTTAATTGCACTGATCTCTCTGTTTGCAGCTCACAGTTCAATGTTATGACAGAGAGATCAGAGGTACACAGCACAATGTTCGCTGCAATTTCCCGATCGCTGTGAACACATGTACCATGAATGCCTATGTGCCTCACACCCCGAGTACTACATCGATGGTTTTTTTTTTTAACAGATTATGGTAGTATTCCGTCACCAATCAGAAGTAATAAAAAATCATGACGGAATAATTCCATCATCTGTCGTGAAAGGGTTAATTAAAATTACTTCTAAACAGCTTGTCAGTAAATATTAGAATACCTTTTATTTTAGAACAATGTGATGCTTCAGGGTTACCATCCGTTTTATCCCAACACAATATGCTGCTAGAGGGTATATATCTGGAAATTCCTGATGTTCAAGTACCATAGTCTTCTCTGTGGTTTCCAGTTTAAAACCTCGAAAAGTGCTCAGTGTACCAAGCAATTAAGCACTCCACAATAAAAGCAGGTTTGCTGTCCAAAATGATTATCTGTCTTATTTCAACAAATTCAGGTTGTCCACCAGTGGACCCATATGGCAAGATCATTCCAACAGAGTAACTTGTACCATAGCAGGACACTGTATTTGCTAAATGAATGCTTGTCTGATCTGGATACTTCTTTAAGACTGCCGTCTTTATGTCCTTATTTAATATTTCCAATAAAACAGTATTCACTTTTGTGACCGAGAGGGCAGGTTTGAAAATGTCTGATGCTTAACAGCAAGAGATTTTAAAATGTTGTGGAATGAGTTTGTTTGCCTGACTACACGCTTAAATAATCTGTGTTTCGCTTCAAATCGCATAGTCCACAGAGCTACAATCGGTCCGAAGGACTTTATTAGCTCCGGATATTGCTCAAGATGATGGTGCTTTGGAAGAAGCCGTTCTTCTGGGAAAATAATCCTGAATCTGTGTTTGTGCTCCGATATCTTGGAATCCAAATATGAAATTGTCTCTTCTGTGTGACATGGAGAACCCACCAACTCGACTATGTCCTTAAGATCCATGAGCAAATGCCATGCTGGTTCTTGTCCTTAAGATCTATGAGCAAATGCCATGCTGGTTCTTCTGCAGGTACCTTTGTACCAATGAGGAATGGAAGAAAACGCAGCATGCACCAATTTTCATGGGCATTTCCGCCTATGCTCTTTTGAGTACTCAGGTAGTGGCTGTGGGCAGTTGGTTTTGTCAGACCACTTGAAGGGGAATTTTCTTATTGCATCATTCAGTTCAATAAGGCTAAAATACCTATTTTTGACAAAAATATTCAAAGACAATGCCAACTCCAGAGGCACAAGTTCCTCAAAAAGGTCATGAAGAACATCTGGTGGATAGCCAGACAAAACATGGAAGTATTTCAGCTTTTCTGTCAGAGCACACTGATTTTTTACACCAAGGCAATGTAAAAGATGTAAAGTATGTATAATCTGCGCTTGTGGATATATAGGATGAACTAAATAAATAAGTATATGAAATATATATACTGTGGTATTGTGTGGCAATCCCACAGTGGAACTGGGGGTTGTAGTAACCCAGGACTCTCAGCCAGAGAGACTGAGCAGTCCTAGGAAACAAACTATTTTGCTAGGAAAGAACTGGCTTTGCAGTTCTCTCCAGAAAACCTGGATTTGGTATGGGATCCTGGAACTGGGAGATTTCAAAGCGAATTGGGAGGGATGAAATCTCCATTCCTGGGTCCATGGTTTAGTAGGGGCCAGAACCTAATGATTGCACACCTGTGCATAGCCCTTATGG
>NW_017306655.1:1252349-1259803 GCF_000935625.1 Nanorana parkeri | reverse complement strand
AAAAATATAAATCAAATTTAAAATATTAAAAAAATTATTGAATATTAGGGAGCTGCTGTACTAAAAGACCCTAGGGTCAAATGGTATGTAATTGAATGTGCAGCGCTGCACATTCAATGTAAAAGACTTGCATCGTCCAAAGCTTTTTTCACATGTTCTGAGTGCTTCTCTTTTGTTCTGGGCTCAAATGAGCCAGTTCTTACCTCTTTTATCTGGATATCTGCAACATTCCCCAAGCAGAATCTGCAGACATGTGATGCTGAAATACTTTCCACAAAGCCTCCAATGGAATGGGCCCCCAAATTATCTGCTACTACACAAAATATCGTACCTCTGATGTTCTTCCCCAATGCAGGAACAAAAAGTCCTTCTTCCAATTTTGCAAGGTCCTTAAGTAATGGCTCAAGCACTGCCCCTTAACCATACTTCTTCACATCAACAGCCTTGCAGAGAACAGACAAATAAATACTGCTCAGTGTAGCACGAAACTGTGATGAGAGATGTGCTAATACCCAATACACTCCAGTGATTTTCTGTTTCTTGCGTGATGTTCCGAGTGGATTGCAAACTTCGAAGTCATCAACATATAGAAGCAACAGGGGCGTAGATAAGGGGGGGGATAGGGGGGTTCAAACCCCCCCCAGAGTGTCCTGGCAGTGGCTAGCGAGGGGAGGGCAGAGGGGGGCACGTACTCCCGGCCGTTTAACAGCGTTTTGAAGAACCCATCTAAAGGGATTCCGGGGATGTCCTGTTTGATAAAACAGCCGTGAAGGCTGGAGCAGACGCCGATGTTTTATCAAACAGGACATCCCCGCATCCCTTCAGATGTGCCTGTTCCTGCCTGGCCCTGAATGATATGTACATGTCGGGCCCTACAGGAGACAGGGTGTCCTTCCAGTGATCAGGGCAATCAGGTATGATGGCGGGGACAAGTTAAAGGGGTTCTAAACCCTCCGTTTTTTTTGCTTATATCTACTGCTAGCATGCAGTAGATATAGGCAAGAAGTGTAAAAAATAAAAAAAAACGCTTGAAATCATTTTAAACTTACCTCGTTATCGCTGCTCGCTCCCGCGCCGAGAATCAGGAACTGCTCGTATGGCCGCAAAGGATCTTGGGGCGGGCGCATGCACAGTTCCAATTCTCGGCCGGGAGACGTGCAGAGATGCAAGGTAAGTCTATGGACGCGTGCACCCGCCTGCAGACACCGCTGGATCGGAGGGACAGAGCAGTCAGCGCTGGATCGGAGAGACGCCGCACCGCTGGAGGGACAGATGAAAACATGGGGAAAGAAGAGGAAGACATCATTTATGGTAAGTGCTAACATTTACATGGGGGGGGGAGGGAAAACAAAATGTGCCTTTAATATAACTTTAATGTGACATTAAAGTAAAAAAAATGTTTCCCTCCCCCCAATGTTAATTAAAGCACTTACCTTAAATGATGTATCTTTATTTGAGGAAGCTGAACCTATCCCAGGGAAAAAAATTATCTACGGCCCTGAGAAGCAGAGATAGTGTTAATTCATCTTTGGATAAACACTCATTCTCTTTGAAATGGAATCCACCATAAAATGATGAGAGGACAGATTGACAACTTGACTGAGAAGAGTTAGAAAGTTTCTCCTGAAATTCTTTCTTGTTTAATACCTCCTAGCAGTGATGGCAACAGGCAATAGGAACATACTGATATGTTATTCCAGCCTTATCATCAATAATATATTCGACAGGTTCAACAAGAGGAAAATTCTTCTTAAAAAAACTCCCTTCTCTTATACTTGGTGAAAAGTGGTCCACTGGATTTTAAAGATGAGCTAATTGGGTTTGATTCACAGATCTGTGTAACCAAATCTGAAACTACTGCATCATCAAGAATACAATTGTGCTTCTTCAAAGAGGAATTCACAGTGGCCAAAATGATTGGGCCTGAGACAGACCATATGAATTGTAGGTCGTCTACTACTTCTTTAATACACTTATCAGGTACATTGTAAATACTTTCTAATTTTAATAGAAGATGGGCTAATTTCAGTGTAATTGTGTCTTCCAATTGTTCTGACTCCCTTTCGATGAAACTTTCAAAATTGTCATCATTTTCTGTGACATCTGGTGTACTAGCTTGATGTGCATATTTTTTTAATAAGCCAGGTTTGAAATCTTCAACACAGTGTGGTATGTGCTTCCGACTTCTATGAAATGCAAAGGTTCCATAAACATTGGTACTGAAATTATATTTTTCAAACACACAAACAATTGTCTCATGTTTTTTCAGATGTGTACCAAGATGATAAAAATAACTCTTTTCAGTTGAGAAACTGCTAGAGTTACATAGTTCACATTTAAAGAAGATGGCCTCTCCTACCTTTACAGATTTATCTGATGGATGCTAGACAAATGTGACTTTAGAGAATTCCATGTTTTAAAGGAGCAAGGGCAATTAGAATGAAAACACAGAAGTGATTTGCAAAGTCTGTGCTTTAGCCTGTAGTGCTTAAAAATGACATTTTTGATGGATGTCACAAATTTGCATATTTTACATATCCATGCCAATAATGTACACTATATCCGCAGATGAAATTTTAACTATAATGTACTATATTGTTAAAATATCACTTGACATTTTGTCCTGGAAGGCAAAAATAGGATTTTGTACTCACCGTAAAATCCTTTTCTCTCTGAAATTTGTCCAGAAACCGCTTTGCGCGCTTTGAGCATAGTGGAAAGGACCGCATCGGACAACCCCCGGTCCTTGCCTGTGTCCTTCAATGAATGGGAGAGAAAAATTTTTGCGATAATTGCAATAATCTTCGTAATTTCTTATCAAATATTCAAGATAGTCCCAAAAGGTAAATGAATGTGCCTTTACAGTATATCCATACAGCAAGTCATTCGACAAATGCCACAGGTTGGATGTCCCTGCCAACAAATTTTGGGGGGAAAAAATTATTGGCATTATTAATTATATATAGAGCACATTCTTGTATATTGCATCTATGTTTATTAAGTGTAGTGGTTATAAAAAAAATAATTAAACTGAATTTAAGAGTTGTGTCCACATGAAAAATGTAAAATCTAGAGCTGCAGCTAACGATTATTTTCAAAATCGATTAGTTAGCCGATTATTAAGTTCGATTAATCGGTTAATCACTTAGTCCCCGTTCACACCAAGCATTTTGTAGCACAGAAAAAGCGCAAAAAATGCTAAAAAATAATCCAACTAAAACAAGATCCTATTAATTTCTATGTTCACATCTGAGCATTTTGTCGCTTATAGCAAAATGCCCATTGCTGTACAAAGTATATGAGCTTCTTTTTGGCAGATTAAGTGCTTCTTGGTCCCATAGACTTTAATGTAAACATTCAAAAAGGCGTGTTTTGACAAGGGTTTGAAGTGTGTTTTACAGAGATGTCACATCTAGGGCTGCTTTTCATAGATTTGCACGACACCATCCGTGGACATCACTGCAAGCACCCTGCTATTTCAAGCACCAAAAGGTCCTGATTGCTGAATGGTGTGTTGGGGACACTTCTAGCCTTAGAACCTGGTACAGATGTATTTTACTCCAAACAATTGCTAAGGTAATGTGTAGGGATGCCTTAAAATATAACATTTGGGCTGAAACCGAAACCAAAAATTCAAAAAGTGCTTGGCCAAAAACCCAAAACTGTCTTTTTTATCCACCTTTTTCCAGGAAGATTTGGCTTCACCCTCCACAGGAGTGCCCCCCTTTCCCCCACATGCCACCTTGGCTCCATCCTTGACAGCCCGACTAATTTCTCCCCCTCCAGCACCCCTTGGCCCTATTACCGCCTCGCTCCCGCCCAGCAACCGTAATCAAACAGATGGCAGGAGCAATAGGCAATAGCAGGCTAGCTATTGCATCAGCCCACTGCCTGCTGTCAATCAGCAGAAGAGAGGACCTGAAGGAGAACTCATATTTCTAACAGCCTTCAGCCACTGCCACCGTCACTAGGCTATAGTACAGTGAAGCCCAGTGACGCTGGCAGTGGGTGAAGGCTGTTAGAGCCCTTAATTGTCTATCAAGTCTGCTCTTCTGCTGATTGACCGCAGGCACTGGGCTGGTGCAATAACCAGCTTGCTATTGGCTATTGCTTCCACTTATTGCCTGCTTTTTACATCTGTTTGATCATGGTGGCTGGGTAGCAGGGCCGCCATCAGGGAGATAAGGCCGATACTCATGTAAGGGGCCCGGGACTGTGAGGGGCCCGCCCGGGACCCTTACATGAGTATCAGCCGTCGGTGACAGGCGAGGAGAAGGCCTAGCCCTAGCAGCGCCGGGCCCCAGCATTGCAGATCCAGCGGCATCGGAGTAGGCTGCTCGAATGATCTCGGACCGGCCGGAAGTGACATCACGTCACTTCCGGCCAGTCCAGCGGCAGAGGAGGGGGCCAGGTGAGCAGCTAAGAGGAGCTGGGGGAGAGAGGGAGAGAGAGAGAGAAGGGGGGAGAGAAGAGAGAGAAATGCAGCCCTGACCAGCCCACCTGAGACCCATGCAGAGCCCGCCATAGAGAGTATCAGATGGGCTGTGCAGCATCTATGGTGGGCTCTGCAGGATCACTCTCAGGTATGTGTGAGGTCTCAGCTGGGTCCTGGATCCAGCGGGTCACTTAGCCCAGAGTCAAATTCATATACTGTTCTGCATTGCTGTATAAATGTATTGTTGGGATTTGTAGTGCCCCTACAGCTGGTGCCATTGTGCATTAGAGTGAAAGCTCCTCTGTACAGAGACTGATGTGACTGATACAGTATTTTCTGTACAGCACTCCAGTATAGGTCAGAGCTAATAAAATGTATAATAATAGTGTGACTGTGGGGGGACATTAGAGTGTAAGCTCCTCTGTGCAGAGACTGAGGTGACATGCCATACAGTACTGCGATATATGTCACAGCTATATAAATGTATAATAATAACAGTGTGACTGGCTCAGTGTGGCGGCATTTTTTATGATGGCAGAGCAAAGAAAGCTCTTGCTGTAGGCAGGCAGGGGAGGCACTGTATTTTTGCCTATACTTGATATAAAAAATGATAATATCATTTTTGGCTGAAATGGTTTGCCCAATGATAATTCATGCATCCCTAGTAATGTGTTCATTGTTTGTACATAGATTTGCAGAACAACAATGGGATTGGATGTTATTTTCCTGAACTGTTTTTTTATATTATTTTTGCATTGAAAAAGAGCATTCTATCTTAGCTTGGATTAATTGAATGAGTTTAACAAAAATGTAAATATTGCATTAATGTACAGCCTCATGATGCAAAACTAAGCTCTATTTATTGCTGAATAACATTTGAACTACTATGTATTTTAAACAAAAAACTATCTTTAGATAGATTTTTCCTCCAAAAACATTTCATTAAAAAAAAAACAATTTCAATTGAACAAAATCTATTTATTTGATTAAAAAAATCATTGATTTTTATCCACCCTAGGAACAGGCCAGGCCAGCAACTATATCACACTGAATTCAACTGAAATCAGGATGGAAGCAAACTGAGTTTTCTGATACAAACTGGTACCAGAGGAATGTTGTTGAGGGGCTAAATTTATTGCACATTTACTCTTCCCCTCCTCCTTACCTCTCACTTGGGCTGATTTTTTCTCTTCTGTCTTCTCTTTTCTCTCTCCTGGCTCCTTCCTCCAACACCTCTAGAAGCTTCCTCTTCCTGTCTGAATCAGAGAGCTGAGTGGGCAGTCACATGACCTTATGTCCGGCTCTTTCTACATGTTCTACATGTAGCCACAACTTAATTAGTATATGTAACATGCACATGGCTTAAAAGCTTTGTACAGGTTACTCAATTTATTATGTTGGAATTGAAAATGTAAAGTGTGTTTTAACAACGAATAAAAATTAAGTAAGGTACTCAAAATATTAAAGTAAATGAATAAACATATATTTATTTGTTGAAAAGTATACAATTTTTGTGTTAAAACTACAGCCCAACAGGTTCATTTTTATCGGTGTAGGGTTAAGACTCAGGGGTTAGACTGAGGTTATAGGTTAAATGTATGCTAGTTAAAGACTAGTTTTTCCAACTGTAACACATTTTCCTTTCAGTGATACTTGAATTTTCTTCCAGTACTCAGACTATATTATACATAAGTAATTGTACCCCAAACCAACCAGCAAATTCACAGCTGCAAAACATACCTTGTAACATTACAACATCACCAAGCACTCAAAATTGCATAGATCGATAGATAGATAGATAGATAGATAGATAGATAGATAGATAGATAGATAGATAGATAGATAGATAGATAGATAGATAGATAGATCACGACCAAGAACTTCCTCTGCACTTAGTTGCCCATGATCAATTGGGATATAACCGCCCAACATGGTCTAGATCAGTGGTTCTCAACCTGTGTAACCTCAGGACCCACATTTGTCCTCGGTTGTGACCCAAGGCGCACTGCAATGGAACGGACGGCAGCGTGGGCTGCTGTGCTGTGAGGGAGTTCCATCCATATGTGCATTGCTTGTGCAGCTCACATGTGCTCCTGTAGAGGTGCCAGGAGCCAGAATGTGATGTCACTCCAGTCCAGGCACCTCTACAGAACATGCAAGGGAGCTATAAGCAATGCACATGTGGAGGGAGCTCCTTCGCGGCCATACCCCCAGCCCAGTGTAACCTCAGGACCCACATTTGTCCTTGGTCAGTAAGTCGTGACCCAAGGTACACTGCAATGGAATGCACGGCAGCGTGGGCTGCTGTGCTGTGATGGAGCGCCATCCATATGTGCATTGCTTGTACAGCTCCCATGCGTGCCTGTAGAGGTGTCGGGAGCCAGAATGTGATGTCACTCCAGTCCAGGCACCTCTACAGAACATGCTAGGGAGCTATAAGCAATGCACGCATGAAGGGAGCTCCTTCGCGGCCATACCCCCAGCCCACCTCACCTCAAGCTGACACTCGGCGCTGAGCAGCAGGTGTGACACTAGACATGTGCACCGGCAAAAAAAACGTTTAGTTTCATCTTGTGTTGATTCGGATTTTTCGTTTTTCGGGATTCGGACGAAATTCGTTAGCGGTAGTCGGTACGAATGTTCATTTCCGTTTCATGTTTGTATCGGTTGTTTCATTGCAGCAAAGTGAAATAACATTTTATTTTTTTGTCACTTTGCTGCAATGAAAATTCGTCCCCAAACGGAAATGCGTACAGACTACCGCTAACGAATTTTGTCCGGAAAACTAATTTTTCCAAAACGAATTGACATGTCTACTGGACGCAGGGCTTAGGGTTAGTTCACACCATAAGCAGTGCGTTCTGGTCCGATTCTGCCCGCATTGCGGCCGGCTCACTTTTTGGCCAGGCTGGAGGGGGCACAGTGGGCCATTGAAGTAAATGGTGCCGTAGCCACGCCCTCCGGCTGCAATGCGATCGCCCACATGGGATCGCAAGGCACACTGTGCCTGCACCAGGGC
>NW_017306655.1:1231050-1252153 GCF_000935625.1 Nanorana parkeri | reverse complement strand
AAAAAAACACACACACACGTAATGAAACATACATATTACACACTCATTAAAAACACAGACACACATAGCTTCATTATTGGAAAAAAAAAAAAAAATCACACACACATTAAAAAAAACACAATAAAAACACACACACAACTAATAACAATTGTTAATTAAAAAATGTCCCCCTGTCCTGCTTACCTGTTTTGCAGGAAGGGGGGCTGCATTCCTGGGGTCCAGTGTGGCACTTGGATTATCCTAATGGTCGAGTGGATGATCAGTGTTATCTGCATCTCAGGCTGATGCAGACCATACTAATTGATCCCTGCCAATCAGCGGCGGCATCACGAGGGATCGATCAGTATGATCTGCATCAGCAAGAGATGCATGTCATACTGATTCCCCGCTGGACCACCAGGGAATGATTTTCATTTAATATATTGCCGTTTCGGCAATATATTAAATGAGATGTGGGCACTTGCCAGGTTTAAAGATGGCCGCCGCTACTGGCGGCGGCCCTCTTTAAAAACTTAATGTGCAGTCAGTCACAGACAGGGGGACACCGGAGGCCCGCACAGAGAACACCAGGTGAGGATCTCGAATGTGCGGGCCCCGGCTTCCTCCAGTGCTGCGAGGCCCGGGCGGCCGCCTCCACCTACTGTCAGTCAACTGTACGGCTGACGGCCAATATTCATATAAGGTTCACGGGCCCCTTACTTGAATATCGGCCGTACCCCCCTGACGGCGGCCCTGCTGAGCAGCATATTTTGAATGGCTGCTCAGTGTAAGAATGGACAGTGCTGGGCTAGGGGGGAGGCTAGGGGGAGGCTAAGGAGCCTCTCACCTAGAAAAAGTGGAAGGCATGCAGCGAACCACTGAGCACGGGGTCGCGACCCACTTTTGAGTCACGACCCACCAGTTGAGAACCAAGGGTCTAGATTAAATCCATCCATTGCATTAAAATCCTGGGATGTGTGCACCGCTCTAGAAGTAAAATCCTTGCATTCTCACTTTAACAGTCTGCAGGTCTGTGTCTTTTTATTAATTCCCTGCCTGGGCAATCTATTTTTGCAGAACAATTCTGGCAGCGGGTCAGAAAGAGCATCGCCTCCTGAAAATTGTGCGGAATGAATCCTGTGAAAATGACTCAGCCGACAGTGACCACTCTGTAACCCCCTTTAACAGACTATTTCATTTTCGCAGCAAATTGTCTTTTCTTCTCCCCTTCCAGCGCAGTGACCTGGTGAGCCGTATATCAGCTGATTCCCTATTGTGTTGGTGAACATATTCAACTCTTGGCCCAAACACATATCAAAGAACAGTGTGTTGTGACAGAGCGTGGACATCAGGGGCTGATCTGTTGCCACTTGCCAGTATGAGACAAAGGAGGATCCTGAAGGGTGATCCCAGTTTGAGTCGCACAAAGGAACCTTCACTGGGGAGAAGAGATCTTTATGACTTGTATCCAAAGTTACAGCTACTTATCGAAGAAGCATTGTTGCAGAATAAAGACACATAAAACTTAAGTACATCTTATTTGTTAGATATTATGTATGTGAATTATATGAGATGCATGACATCTTTTGAGCATTACCTATGTACCATCACTGCAGCTATCTGGATATTTCCATAACATCTCACTGCTATGGACGCAGTTAAAGTTGATGTAAACCCTAAATAAATGACATTTAGTGCGCCAAAGCACTTTGTATCATAAACAATTACCATTTATGTAAAATAAAATACTGGTTTCATCTTTTTTTGTGTCTGTATTGCTAGTCTCCTGCAGCATCTTTGTAATTATTTCCTGTCTATATACATGTAGTCCAGTGATGACTGTAGGGTTGCCACCTTTTCTTCCAGTGAAACCCGAACACTCTAGCGATGCATGGATATTTTTTAGAGAAGAGGCAGTAACTTTGCGAAGATAAGGTATCCAGGGAACTGGCAGGTGGGGTGGATCAGATCCTGCATTTCTGATTGGCCGGGAGGCGGAGGACAAGTCGGCTGTCAGTCAGAGTAGAGGGTGCTATGGGGGATACCGACTTGGACTACAGTTTCCTCTTCCCGGAACCCATAAAGGGCAAAACAACAGGTTCATTTTAATATCCCCCTCCACCTCAACAGCACATACTCACATTTTCTTCCCCACCAACCCATTCAGTCGCTAGGAGTGAGGAAAGGAAGTCAGCTTTGAGCCATTCCAATCTGAGTTACTGGAGCTGAAGTCTTCCTTCCCACCTTATGTGACACTGGGTCAATCATCAAGATCCAACACTGCCTTTGGAGAGGAAGGTGAATGAGTTCTCTCCTTCAAATTCAGATATCGAGAAGTACCTTTTTGTATACTCCTGGAGGAGGAATCGAGCAATGGAACAGCTGAGGGGCGTATGGCAGGGGTCTTGGGCGTGGGTTGGTTCAGGTCAGATTCTTTATACCCTGGGGGCGCTTTGGATTTCTCTGCCTACAGGAACCTGAGAAGTTGATCTGGCTCTGCATGTTACACATGCATTGTGACTTGTTGTTTAGCTTGTTTGTTTTATTTTGCCTTTACCTCCCCCTGTAATTCAGTTTTCTTCTGTGTTTTGTTAGGTCCTCCCTTCCAGGGTAATGTTCCAGACACCATTCCATCCACATGTGTATTGTTGGAGCGATTCGCATTATGATCTTTTGACCTATCTGGACGTTCGCTGTTTTCAAGGTCTGCACAGTTTTGGAATAACGATGTTGAAAGAGTAAACTGTCTGCCAACAATACTGAGATTGTGAGTTATTACTATCTCACTATAACCTCACTGTAAGTTATAGAGATCACACATTTAATATTTAGACTGGGGAGGAAAAACAGTCTTAAAGAAACCATGAAGCGTCTATTGCTTAACCCTGTCTTACCAAGCCTGGTTCCTTAGCTATTAATCTAACCTATTGGCTTCAACACTGACCTGGAACATGTGTTCAATACAGTTCAGATCTTATTTTAACTTCATGTGACACATGAGAGTACTGAAGTCAGGGAAGTCACATTGCAGCCAGGTAGCTAGCAATTTAAAAAGATTGCAAATGTCAGCCTCTTTATTAGGTTCATGCTCTTCCCAATGTTACCAAAACTATCACATGGTTAGTGTTCTTGTCACAGTGACAGGAAAGTTCTCCACTACAAACCGCACTAGAAAAATAATTTTCAGCAGAGAGGAAAGGGGTTTGAACCACTCTCAGGTTTTATTGCTGCGGGGGAGACTTCTCCTTACATCCTGTCCTATGGATATCCTAAGAAATAAGATATCACTGGCACAAGAAGTGACAAGGAATCTCTCCAAATGGGCTATAAAAACCCGTGCAAAAACATGACGGATGTTTCAGCCCTTCCCGCTATTTCCAAAAACTAGAAAACGTTAAGGCTGAAGTTGTGCTTTAATAACTTCATGAAGCATTAAAAATGCCAGTCACCGCATCTACTGTGAGTGGGCATTCACTTAATTTATAGCATCCTCGGGATCCTTATATCTCACAAGGAGGGGACTCCCTGTGATTACATTTGTAGGACCAGGCTAGTGCCTATGCCATTGCAAGGATATGTAAATTATCCTCTTTACATTATAGAGAATGTAGCAAGAACTGGAGGACTGACACTCTATGGCAGTGGAGGTAAAGCAGGGAACCCTGGTAGGTGGACATCATTGTCCATGAGAGACATAAAAGGTTGATTTAACCATGCAAGTATCTACACAGCACTGATACACCAGTCTAGGGAGGATTGATTATCATCTGATATTTCATAAATAGAGGCCCACATTTCTATATACATACAGGTGAAACTCGAATAATTAGAATATCGTGCAAAGTTCATTTATTTCACTACTTTCTTATGAAGGGATCACATTAGACCCCCATAAATGTGAAATTTGTGGGGCCTCATCAATCAGCCTTGGTCTGTATGCTTTGTACTATACTGCTTATACTAATATTGTGTATGCTATGTACAGTGACCATAATGTATTACATGTATAGGTTGTTGCTGTAGATTGAATTCATAGAAGTATTTCTGTACCTATATCTTTTGAAGATACTTATAATGTAATTGTATCGTTAGCGGCAAACGGCGTGGTTTGGTGCGGTGGGAATATAGCAGGGAGAGAGGGGAGATGTAGGCTGCTCAGATTGTGGGGCTGCCTTTCGCTAGATAAGGAGTGATACTACATTGAGCAGAACGCATCCAGTAACTGTTTGAAGGACACATCATGGACAGGCTTACCTTCTTCCCCAGTCGTTGGCGCGCATGGTCCCCTACTTCCCTTACTTCCCGGGTTGTTTGGGTTGGCTCTCTGGCAGTAGGGGCGCTTGTAGTAGGACAGGGATTCCATTAATGGCATCTCCGTATTTTCCTGATGAAGCCTTGAGCGAAACGCGTCAAAAACTGGACACATCATAGATCTACTGAACACTAATGGATGAATATATTATTTATGCAATTATATAAAGAGATATTTAGGAGATATATGTTAATAAGTTATTGTCATATACACAGTATGTATCTATATGTGATCCAGGGAGGTTTTGTACCATTTAATGATATCACTAATCTGTCATCTTTGTTAAATATGTGTTTTAATAAAGAATATATATATATTTTTATACATTGAGCGACTTGTATGTGTAATTTTGAACTGGGTCTCCTTGCATTTGATAGATGACACTTTTAAAGCCCCATTTCTCTATTTTTGTTTTTGTATTCTATGTACCTGGGGGTGTGGTGTCCCTGTTCGTGTGGTGATTCGCAATTTTGTATACAAATCTGTAGACAGGTGATGTAGTGTGCAGACTATGGACTTTTTTCATACAAAGATTTTCTTGAAGCTTAAATCCGAGTGTGGGTGTGCCAATTACTAGTTACAGTTGTATATAGACACTTGTACTCTTGAGGTAGAGCACTTTGTAATTGACCATCTCCAGTTCTTTTCTTTTTGTGATTTTACTTTCTATGCATTTTAGGTTGTGACACTGGTGTGCTGTGACACAAACATATATCTTTCTATATAATTAATATATTTTAACGGATGATAGCTCAATCTGTCCATTTTATGTGTCAAATGCCAGGTCACCAATAGACGGTGACTGCTTGATAAGAGAAAAGTCCATGAACCCATCGGATTCAGAAATTGCCATTTCCAAACAAATAAGGGTGGGTGCTGTGGGAGTCGACGGCTGGCAACCGTAGTAGATATCAAGTAGAATATGAAGAGATACCGGCACTCCAATAGTGAATCAAATACGAGTAGCATAGTGTGATACACTTAATGCAACATTTCGGGGTCACACAGGATCCCCTTCAAGAGGCAGAACAAGTGCTCTACAACTTGTTCTGCATGATGAAGGGGATAGTGTGTGACCCCAAAATGTCGCATTAAGTGCATCACACTATGCTACTCATACGTCAATAAACAGACGTATTTGATTCACTATTGGGGTGCCGGTGTCTCTTCATATTCTACTCGCTTCATAAGAGAGAGACTTTGGTAATGCACATATTTTTACACTTATTGGAAAATCTTTTTGTGATAATCTTTCCAACAACAGGAAACACTCAGTTGTTGTAGATCATATAAGAACAATCTTAGTGACTTCTGTGGCCTGTGACATGCTTTGATCTCCGTCGATTTACCCAGACGTCTTTGGAACTAATACCTATTGGAGAAAGATTGATGGACTTACTGGCAGCAAATTAGGGACTTGAGGTGAGTCGAATTTATGGACTAAATGTAAACATCCTGCTTCCCCAATCCTGAATTATTGTGCTCCCATAAAGAACATTAAAAGTCTGCAAACTAACTGATACTTTTCTATACTGCACTACAGCTGAATCCATGTAGAATAAAAGCGGTTGTATTTGCTCCTTCAGTTGTAGTTTGTTTAAATGTGTTTTTTTTTAAATGGTTAGATGAGAAAGTAATTTTTTCTAAATTTTTTATCTGTCAGTCTGTGTACACATTATACTTTGTATGAAAATCAGACAGATAACAGATATGACATTGCCCCTCAACTCGCCCTTATGGAAAAGTCAATCACTTAATATATATTATACCCATCTAAGGAACAGAGTATGAGGCAACAATAAGGGTCAGTGAAAGGGTCTCAGGTCCTTGCCGCAGATGTATACCATGTATTCCAAGGCGCCCAGTGTTTAGCGAATCTTACCATCGCTCCGCCAGGGTGTAACAAAGCTCTTTCATACTGGTAGTGTATATGTACCAAGGAAACTTCACGGTGGATTGTAGGCAGGTCATTAGAGTGCCACCACCGTGTTATTTGTAGTCGGGGGGGAGGCACCAGGAGATTGCACATTAGGCCCCGTTCACATTGAGCGATTTATCGCGCGATTTTTGCAGTGATATCGCTCATATTTCTGCGTGATATCGCTCCATGTAGCTTCACCAATACATTTCAATGGAGCTGTTCACATCTCGTCGCTCAATATCGCTTGTAGCTCGTCGCTGGTAGCTTGTCGCTCCTACATGACCCTTTTTTCGAGCGATTTTGAGCGATATTACTCCTGATTGCATACAGCCCAATAGGAAGAAGTCGCGCAATATCGCTCAAAGTCGCGCGATTTTCATGTCGCTCAGTGTGAATGGGGCCTAAATGGAACTGTGCTGCTGAGAATGTAAATGAGCTCCTATCTCATCCCCCTGGAGCTCCACAATTAACATGACCATTTGTTTTACAGCCCCTTCTATAGAATTACATTTTTATAGCTGCAGATTACACAACTTGAGGTGTACTATATAATGGCAGCCTCAGCTGTCATGAAATGTATGTTCCTGTGTGTGTTTTAAAGTAGCCACCACTTCAACCTTGGTCCCTTGATGCACTACAAACTGACATTTAATTTACTAAATTGTGTTGAGATTGTAATCTATTACGGGACCGAGCTTGGAGCGGTGGCTACTTTAAACAGGGAGTATGGGGAACGAAAGTAGTCGCCCTCCAGAAGGAAGGACAGTATCAGTACCAATTCAGAGATGATTTGAGGATCTACAGCTGAGTGATACACAAATAAGATATATATATTTTTTTTTAATAGTTAAGGTACTTAAATGCATTTTTAAGATTGAAAGGAGAACTATGTGGTTAAGTGTTTTCCCCCATAGTTCTCCTAAGGGTCACAGGAGGACACAAACTAGCGTCCTTCCGTGACCCAAACCTCAGTATACCGCGAGCTACACCTCGCGGTATTCTGAGACCGCTGTAGCTGGGGTGGATCCCGACATTACTGTCGAGATCCACACAGCTGCGTGATTGACATCGGGCTCTGCCTATCTAGAGGCAGAGCCAGCTGTACCCGCCCCCTCCCCCATCCGTTCCGCCAGTCAACGCTGGAGGATCGGAGCGGGGAGGGGGGGAATCCCTGCAGGGAGCCGTGAGTGACAGTCACCGCTCTCTGCAGGGACATGATCGAGAAGTGTGCGAGCGCCGGTATCTGTTTGCTCACTTCCCGATCTATTGAGCCGACGTGTGACAGTTTAATTGTCACACGTCGGCTTGAACTGTGAGGTTGAGTGAAAAATCACTCACATCATAGTTCTCCTTTAACTCCTGAGTTTAGTGTCACTTTAAAAACTGACAGTGTTGGGAATTTTGAGGACCAGAGCCCAACGCCTCTGCACTGTAGAGTCGAATATAAAGTTAATGATCAAGGATAACATAAGACTTCTGTATTCACAGCAGCCCAGTTTCATTTATTTTGCATATAAAACACATAAAACATAAAATGACTTTCAGCTTACATCAATTGATGCAAACATATGTGCATAATATAACCATTATAGCTCGGCAGAATGACTGAACTTTGTACAGAGATAATAATCACAGTTGTTTCACATTTTAGAAAAAAATTAAATACATAAAAACTTATGTACAGAGACGTAGGAGGGAATCTAGTACTTGTTCACAATGGGTGACGGATTTTTCCTACTCTGCAAAAGGAAATGTCTCCTGCACAGTGCACAGGCTTTGTACACACACCACAGAGGTGGAGCAGGACAGGTCGATGTCTGAGTCATGTAAGCTGATAACTCAGGTTGCAGGTCATGGGTCATGAAGCAGATTAAGTGTGCATAGTTCTTTCTAGATTTCATCCATCAGATGGTGCTATAAACCATAAGCATCTGATTGTGTGTGATTTACTGACGGTTTGCTTTCTCGTAGGATACGCAATAGACATGCAAACAACAGTGAGGAAGTTAGAGCCTCAAAGAAGTGGCTTGTATTGTCACCACTCCCACTTCAACCCATTTCTGTGTTAACCACTTTATTATAATTCAATTTATAGTATATTAGGAAGGAATTTAGGTTGGTCTGCTGCTTTGGTTTATTTTTCTTTCAGGGTAATGTCTGTCTGGAATGGCTGGGGAGAAGCTGAGAGGAGATGCAGCTGTGCTGAGTTGACAGGATAATGAAGTACCCTTACCCTTAAGGTGGCCATACACTTTACAACCATCGCAAGACCTTAGTCTTGCGATGGTTGTAAAGTACTTAAAAAAACGTACGATCTGCCCATCTTGGACAGGCAGATCGTACTTGCGATCATCGCAAGCCCGCCCCCTTGAGGGGCGGGCTTGCGATGACTGCAATGAGGGGCGGGCTTGCAAGCACGGCAAACGGGCAGTGTGCGCGTGCGCACACCGGCCCGTTCGTCAGTTGTCGAACAAGCAGGCCACTCACTCGCCGAGAATCGTACGATTCCCGGCGGGTTTTCCAGCCTGCTTGTTCGATGGAAGACGTGCGACCGTACAGTAGAAACGGTCGCACGCCTTCCATACACTGTACGATTCTCGTACAATCGCGGGATTTCCCGTGATTCTCGTACGAGAATCATACAGTGTATGGGCACCTTTACACACCATCAGTAAGGCCTTGCAGCAGTTTTTTCTACAACAGCAAGCTGGGAGATTCCCATCCACACACCCTGTCACGGTTTTTCCCTATTGGGATTTCCCTATTTTTCCCTACTGTGTCTTCTGTATCTGTAGTCACTGCTTCTGTAGCACACCTTTATGGTAGGACTTTCTGTGTTTGTAGAACTGCAATTCAAGCTTACCCTATTGCAGACATCCCAACCTGCAAAACCTTATTTCAGGGAGGTTCCCGTTTAATTTCAGGGAGGTGCCCTTTCTGTTTTTGTTTTTTTTTACAGCCGTCGTCAGAATATAAAAGAAATAATAATGATAATAATATATACATACATACATACATTACATAGACACACACATATACACAGACACACACAGTAAAATAAAATCCATATACCAATAATACAATAATATTATATATTTATATATACATCAGATTTGTGAATTGATGTTCAAGTATCTGTCAGTGTAAAGGTCACAATTTATTAGGCAGCCCAAGACCCTTTTAAAAAACCCGCTGAGGAGTAAAGTCCCTGATACACAGTTGACCAGTTGCTATGGGCAGCAAATGAAATAAATGTTCTCTATAACTAGACAACCAGGACATATAATTGATTCTATATTATCCACAAAGGGTTAACAGCACTCTCTCAACCCTGCAGCAGTGCCTGTACCTGCTCTCAATAGTAGTCTATGTCCGCCCTCTCTGTGCAGCAAGTAGCTTCTTCCTTCTGAGATCCAAGCCTCGTTCTGAGGCTACCCTAGAGATCACATGACCTTCCTCCATGAGCCAAGCCTCGTTCTGAGGCTACACTCGAGATCACATGACCTTCCTCCAGGCGGCAAGCCTCACTCTGAAACTTTACCCACTGATATCTTACCGGAAAGGTTTACTCAGAGTAAACATTTCAGGGAGAAAATGCCTCTCTTGAGGATGTCAGGGAGCCGCTATCTAATAGAGGGAGACTCGAGATCCCTGCTATTGGTATATTTCCTGCCTCTCTAGAAGCCCCAGTGTGCCACTTCTCCTTTGTACCACTTCAACTCACAGCATACCCATTCCAAACACTAGCAGACTACTCCTTCAGACTTGGTTATAACGGACTTACAACCACATCCAATGTCACTCTCCAATCTGACCCAAATATTTTATTTTTGAATACACTGCCTTTTTTCTTTTTTTAACATTGAGACTTTTTCCTTCATCTTTTGAAAAGTACGGATCTGTTTAATTTAGAAAAAGCGTATGGACTGTTTATGCTTTGTAGATGTACAAAAATGAAAGGGACAGAATATGTCTCTTAGAAAAATCTAATATTTATGACTTTATACAAATGTGTTTACACTATCCAACCAACAATAGTGTATACTGTATGTGCTTAACTTCGAGGCCTTTGGCCAGATTAGGAATTTAATTGGGATTGTTTAATAAGTAAAGTTACCTTCCATCTGAACACTGAACCTTGAACTCCTCATTACTCATTGAATTGCCATATTCAAGGTCGGGCTGTGAGGAAGTGGCCACCCTGAACAGGTGGGGTGTGCAAAAAGAGTAGGAACTGTGCAGGTGGTGCACAGCTCATGGGGGTGTCAGGGGGTTACTTTTGCCCTTTTGCTTTGGGTGGTGAAGGAGCTTGTCCAGGCACTGACTATTGTGCACTCTCTTTATCTGGTGATCCAAGAACCCCTTCTTTTGATGCAGATGAATCAGTCAAATATAGCCACCGTAGGCTTTCTGTGTATAGAAAACCTGGTGTACAGAAAACAGTTGCTCACAGTCAACAGTTGGATTGAAATCTGTTTTAAATGCTTGAATGTGATTAGCATACCCGGGAACTTTAAGAAATGGTCATTCCTGAAACTCTGGGTTGTGCAGTTGGTGGACCTACGGTGGGTATATCCAAATGGTGCTTTAGAAAGTGGGAGGGGCTTGAACAATAGGTCCGCAGTCTACAGACTGCTGCATAGGAGGGATCCAGGTGCACTGTGTGTACAGCATTCCAGTGACACTGGCACTCTTGTAGGTGGGAGCCAGATGCATTGTCAGTGTCAATGGAATTGCAGATAGGTGAGAGTGTCTCTGGAAAGGTGTGTGCAGCTGGCTGCCACCTACAGGCACTGTCAGTGTCACTGGAATGGTGTGTGCACCTGGCTCTCACTTATTCACCATTCCAGTGACACCGACACTATCACTGACAGCTTATTCACCATTCCAGTGACACCGACACTATCACTGATGGTTTATTCACCGTTGCAGTGAAACTGACAGTGCTTGTAAGTGGCAGCCAGGTGCACTGTCATTATCTCTAGAAAGGTGTGCAGCTGGCTTCCACATACAGGTACTGTCAGTGTCACTAGAATGGTGTGTGCACCTGGCTCTCACTTATTCACCATTCCAGTGACACCGACACTATCACTGACAGCTTGTAGGTGGCAGCCAGGTTCACTGTCAGTGTCTCCAGAAAGGTGTGTGCACCTGGCTGCCACCTACAAGAACTGTCATGGTCACTGGAATGGTGGATTGGTGACACCATTTCATGAACAGTGACAGTGCTTGTAGGTGACAGCCAGGTGCACCGTCAGTATCTCTGGAAAGGTGTATTCACCTGGCTCTCACCTAGTCGCCATTTCAGTGATACTGGCAGTGCTTGTAGGTGGCAGCCAGGTGCACTGTCATTGTCTCTGGAAAGGTAAACAGTCTGAATTTTCATTTCGGATCATTTGGATGGGGTTTTTTTAATTAAAACTTCAATATTTTTGTTCATTTTACTTCTGCACTGGTGGCCATCTTAGTCTGTATTAGTAAATCTCGTTCTTTGTCTACGAACAAAGTTCTTTCAGTCAGTGGGGTTTTTGTGCATCAATAATAGCTCTACTTGCAAAGCACGCGCGTGCGTGTGTATATATATATATTGTGATGTTAGGGGAATCCAGCAGGATCGCAGGACACAGGCTTTGCAAATAAAGTAAAGTTTATTAACTTAAATAGCTTCACAGGAGCAAAATAACAAAACAGTTTATCTTCACTGACCCGCTGGCCAACTCAAACAGCAACTCTTCAGTACAACACAAAAGAACAGTCTCACCGACATGAAGATTTCAGAGCTGCAATCGCAGTTTAAACAGTCCCAGACTTCTAGGGTAACTTTCCCAGTCTACATATTTCCAGCAAGATTACTGACATTCAAACTCACAGCAGTACCAGGATCCCCACTCTCCAACCTCCTCCACACTACTTCTCACCTGCTAGCTACCACTTCCTGTCTTTTAAACACACTCTACAAAGTATTTTCCTTTTCCATTCAGCTCGTGTGCTGCATTTCTACTGATGCAAATAGCAGTTCATGTTAAAAACATAGAAGATGTTAATTTAAATGGGTTTTGCCTTGTGTGCTGTTCTGCGTATTGCACGTCTACCTTTCCTGTGTTGTTTGTCATCTGCACCAGTAAATTCAGGTGACAAAGAAGACAACAAGCCTAGACATGCAATACACATCCACAAGTGAAAGAAACACAAATTGTCCACACCCAAAGTAGACAGAAGTATACATTCATCAAGCAGACATTGATATGCAAGGTACTATGTCATCATAAACTTGCAGAATGTCTGTGTTCTTAACATTCAAATTTGGAATTAATGGAGTTCCCCCCCCCCCCCAAAAAAAAACACATTCACTGTTAAAATTTCAATTGTTCAACAAAAAAAATCTATCCTGATTCTTTTATTTTTTTCATATGCTATAGCCGAAATCACTCACCAATCTGACCCCATTAACTATAGAAAATCGAAACAACGTTATTACATTTTTTTTCTAACAAAATTCTTCTGTGTATACCTAGCTTTAGACGTTTTATGTGTATAGACTTATATTATTGTATTTCAATTTAACTATGCTTATTTTGTTACTTGTGGTCTAAACTCTGTTTCTGGACATAGCAGCACTCTGGGCTATGGCCACATACAAACTGGATGATTACCTGTGTCCAGTTTGTGTATGGATGCAAATTGTCGGCATGCAGGGCTGGTCAGAGGACCTACTTGCACATAACTAGCCGAGTTTTGAGCGGGCTTGGGTGCACCTCATCTCTAGTACCAGGTATTTTCTTTGGTTCCTGGGGCTAACTGGAGGGGGGATGTGAAGGAAAGGTGAGTATATGCTGATGAGGGGTGTGAGGGTAAAGCAAACTTATTGCAAAAATCAATAGATAATACAATATGTAATTTTTATGAAAATTTACACCTGAGCATTTTGTTGTGTTTCGTGACAACGCTCAACATAGAGACTGTCATAATTTTCAGTGTTGTCCATTTAAACCTACGTGTTGTGTCACCTGTTGCTTGTAGCTTGAAAAAGTACATGACCTATTTTCTGGCAGAATTGCGTATTATTGACCCCATAGACTTCAGTGGGAGTGCCTGAAAAACGCCATAACGCACATTTGTGATCTGATTTTGTACCTTAGACCCCATTCACACCTAGTGATGCGTGAACCCATGTTCATGCGCGTTTGCGTGCATTTTTTCAGCTGCTGTCGCGCGTCAGCCCATTCAACAAATAGGCTTTTGCATGTGTCACAATCGCAGAAAAGTAGCTCTCATTTAGCATTGTAGCTGCGAGAGTTCCGGTGTTTTTCCCCACACATTGCTTATGTGCAATTGTTGTGCGTGCACACAAAGGATATGAAGAACATTTTACCCGTGTGTTTGGGGTCCCATTAATAAGTTATGGCACTGCAAGCATGTTGCACATTTTAGTCCCCGTTGAACTCCTGGGCGTTTTGACGCTCAAAGCTAAGTGTGACAAAACTCTCAACACAAGAAATCCCCTTCATTTCCATGGGCCCTGTTCACACCTGAGAGTTTTGTTGTAAGCTGTAAAACGCTGAACGCTGGAAAAGGTACATGAGCTTTTTTCGGGCAGATTACCGCACGTTTGCGCACATAGACTTCAATGGAAGGGCATTAAAAAGCGTGACTCAAGCATTATGCACATTTCTGTGCACGGTTTGTGCGCACATTTCCTCAATCACAGCAATGCATTTTGATCTGCTCATGAAAACGCGCGTCTTTACCTATGCGCATCTAATGTGTGTAAAAATGGGCAAGTAAAGATAAAGACACCGGCACTCCAAATTCATAAGCAAACGTCTATTTATTGACGTGCAGCATAGTAAATAGCAATAAACGTTTCGGGGTCACAGAAGATCCCCTTCCTCAGGCAAAAGCATACTTTGGAATTTGGAGTGCCGGTGTCTTTATCTTTACTTGTGATCATAACGGATGCCACCCGTTGACTACCGCAGCACCCACTTTTCAAAGGGATTTGGCGGTCAGGCGTGCCATGGGACCATGGACTTTCTGTAAAAATGAGTAAGACACACAAAAACACGCGAGGGAAAAACGCACGTCTTTTATACTCGGAAATTCTTAGGCCTGGTTCACACCTGTGCGTATTGCATAAGCGCGTCACACGCGCGTTTTCTTCCCGGAGTTTGGCGCGTTTTCATGTGCGTTTTTAGTGCGTTTTTTTACATTAGAAACGCGCGTTGCACGCGCGTTTTGAAGCGACAACAGAGGTATCCAATGAAGAAGAATTCCTGTTTTTCCGCAAGCGTCCAATGAAAAAGACTTCCTGAGACGCAGCATTTCCCTTTCCTGTATTAAAAAGACCTTTGTGGTGTGTGTGTCGGATTAATGCTATTTACTTTTTGGTCCGTTTTGTAGTGCGTTCATCGAGCGTAGGACGCACTACAAAACGGTCAGGTGTGAACCAGGCCTAACAATCATCAAGCCTGATAACTCCAAAAAAAAGTGCAAAAACGCTCAACAAAAGCCTCAAAATCGCCTGCAAATGCTCACGCTCGAGTATGAATTTACGTCATTCATCTTTCAGTTTTACTATCGGCAGTATTCATGCGATCGCAGAATTACGATACTCAGTTTCACTTTTATTTGACACGGCAGCTTGACTGTAACATTGTGAGCAATGAACAGGCTGCTGTGTGCAGTCAGAGATGGCCAGTGGGTGGGAGGTAACTTTTTGCATTGTGATCGAATTAGGAGGGGCTCACTTAACAGCAGGGTCTGGGTAAAGACCTCGCATAGCACAGCTTGCAGTCACAGCCAGAGCATACACTACTCCCCCAGCCTCAGCAACAAGCAGTTTACTTGTAGACACAAAGCCTGCTCTACCCCAAGCAATCATGCCAACTGATTTCAATGGCTACTGGAAGATGATGAGCAATGAGAATTTTGAGGAGTATCTGAAGGCGTTGGGTAAGTCCGGACTGACGTGAGGTGTCTTGGCACAATTTCTTCTCTCAGGAATGCAGTTTGGGGTTTTGTTAGACTTTGTGTGGGTCAGCATGCAGCATTAGTAACCGGTTCACATTCTAGACTTTATACAATATTCTCAAAATTGATTGAGCTGAGTGTAAACAGTTTTCTTTTCCGAATCAGAAATTTCAGCTGCCATTCCCCCATACCAGTTTCATGTTGCTGCCTCGCTCTCGCAGGTTTTGGCAGCACTTTTGTGTGTCTTTTTTTTTCCATGTGGCCTTTACTGCAGAAAAAAATATCCACGGCTGTATCAGAATCTTTTGTCACAGACATTTTCTATTTTATAGTAAAAAATATGGTCACGGCTGCCAGATGTGAGAATGCACGCTGAACATCATGTTTCCATAATACACACATAGGCATGCATACTTATATTGTGTATTTTGGGCATGTATTGGGTATACATACCTAAATGTCTGCATCGGCTATGAACAGCATTCCCTTAATTCTATTATTAAAACACAGCTCATCACTCTTTTGTGCAACAGACAGAGGTGATGCAATAAAGTTTTTGTTGCTTTCCTGCCCCATACATTCACTGTCCACAGAATATGCTTAGATTAAAGATAGGGGTAGGCATCTTATGGGTACCTTTTTAGATGTTAAGTTCCCTGCAGATTTGGGGGGGTTGCCACCCAATCTTGTTAATTATGGTCAGATCACAGAATGTTCATTTGTCAATGATTACTCTGCGATGACATTGCCTGGGCAAAAGCTATTGTTTGCAGAACCGGTCGAGCTCATTGGATCCCCCTGGCAGATCATTAAAGTATTCCCCAGAATAAGCTAGTTTTAGGGATGGCATCATGCTACCTCACCTTTATTCTACTGGCATGGACAGAGCCTGCACATTTTTGGAATGATCTGTTGGCAGTCAGATTGAACGTGCAGGTTTGATTGCCATCTGATGTCTATGGGCATCTGTGGGTATGATTTAAATATCTCCTATTCATAGGAGTAATTAGGTGATAAGTTTGCAATACAAGAAGGAAATCTAATCTTTCTGAAAAAGGGGCGATTGGACTGGGTGTCTTCCTTTTACTTTGCCCAACATACATACTGAGTGACCCACCCCATTACTGTCTATGGTTTAGGTTAGTCAGAAGCAATTAATAGAAACAGGACAATTTCATTGTTGACTGCAAGGTTTTCGTGATGTATGGGGGTTTGTCATGAGCTTGGGGAAGTGATGGAGGACCGTAATAATACTTGCATGGTAATAAATTGACCCTTGAGTCCCAGGACAATCCAGCCATACTATTAATGCCCCTGGGGATGTACTGGTTTTCTCTTAAATTAACCTATCCCAAATATTTGTACCAGTTTTCTCGTTAATGAACAGTACCCATCCCCATTATTTGTACCAGTTTTCTCCATGATGAACAATACCCATCCCCATTATTTGTACCAGTTTTCTCCATGATGAACAATACCCATCCCCATTATTTCTACCAGTTTTCTCCATGATGAACAATACCCATCCCCATTATTTTTCTGAAAAAGGGGCGATTGGACTGGGTGTCTTCCTTTTACTTTGCCCAACATACATACTGAGTGACCCACCCCATTACTGTCTATGGTTTAGGTTAGTCAGAAGCAATTAATAGAAACAGGACAATTTCATTGTTGACTGCAAGGTTTTCGTGATGTATGGGGGTTTGTCATGAGCTTGGGGAAGTGATGGAGGACCGTAATAATACTTGCATGGTAATAAATTGACCCTTGAGTCCCAGGACAATCCAGCCATACTATTAATGCCCCTGGGGATGTACTAGTTTTCTCTTAAATTAACCTATCCCAAATATTTGTACCAGTTTTCTCGTTAATGAACAGTACCCATCCCCATTATTTGTACCAGTTTTCTCCATGATGAACAATACCCATCCCCATTATTTCTACCAGTTTTCTCCATGATGAACAATACCCATCCCCATTATTTGTACCAGTTTTCTCCTTGATGAACAATACCCATCCCCATTATTTGTACCAGTTTTCTCCTTGATGAACAATACCCATCCCCATTATTTGTACCAATTTTCTCCTTGATGAACAATTTTCATCCCCATTACTTGCACCAGTTTTCTCCTTTATGTACGATACCCATCCCCATTTTTTGTACCAGTTTTCTCCTTAATGAATTAAACCTGCCCCCATTTTTGTGGTTGTTAGATGACACTTACAATATTTTATTTTTCCAGAGTTCAAATGGTTCTATTTTGTTCTATAACCATAAAAATAACAGTGTGGGGTTCCTGATCAATAAATGTGTATTACTGGAATCTTATAGATACATTTCATGTGTGGAAACGGCTATCAGACAAAGGCACTTAGCAGCTGTGTAATGACATCACTGCTGCACAACCTCTTGTACGCTCTATTCAATATATCAGTATAATGTCTCTTTATGCCCTGAGTGTAGTGACAGTTTCAGCATTCCAGACCGCCACATATTTTAAGCAATCAATATAGCACAGACAGGTTTATGAAACTTGTGATCGGCGCCGATTTGTGGCTGGCATGCACAGGAGAGTTCTCTTTGTCTGTACCAACCCAAAATCCATTATCCTAAAACCAGGCCCATAAACATCCGATTGTAGTAGAAATATCATTTAGCTGTATAATCATGTCAAATAAAACAATACAGGATCATAGACGTACACATGTTTTAATAAAAAAATACCTGATGGTACATGTGGCTAAGAACACAATATATAAGTATATATGACCATTCAATGGAATAGCATTGCCTATGAACATTATACAACTAAACAGGAAACAGAGAATTAGTACACATGCACGCCGCCCGACTTGCTGATTGCCTGGGAAGCCGGTGTTCTATTAAAAGAACACCGACTTTACTTTCCAAGGCTGCCTGGCTTCCTGATCAATCAGGAAGCTGGACAGCGGGTCGTGATGTGCCGCCTGGCTTCCTGACCAATCAGGAAGTCGGGAGGCAGGTCATGATGTGCCGCCCGGTTTCCTGATTGGCTAGGAAGCCAGATTCCCTTGTTACTAGGCAACTTGGCTTCTTGATCAATCAGGAAGTCAGGAGGCAGGTCATTGTTGCTAACCAATCAGGAGGCAAGTCATGATGTAATTTAATTTCCTGATTGGAAAGGAAGCCAGCTTCATGCTCCCTAGGCACTGCCGGTCAGAGGGATAAGTCCCTCTTCCTGTAAGTTCTGGTATCGGGGTAAGTAACGGAGCATTTGGGTGAGTACAAGTACTTGCCCAAATACTCTGTATTGGCACCAATACAGATACTAGTATTGGTGCATCTCTAATACATGCACACACATACTGGTACCAATTTAGACAGGAGCCAATTAACCTAACAGCATGTCTTTGGTGTCTGGGAAAAATACAGAGTACCCCTGCTTAAGTACAGGGAGAACATGTGAATTCCATGCAGATAATGACCTGACTGGGGTTCGAACTGAGGACCCAAGAAGTGCTAACCACTAAACCACTTTGCTGCTTAAAATTAGTATTGATCAATCGATTAAGATATCAGTGAATTCACAGCAAAATCCACCCACAAGGAGTACTTTTTGATATTTATTTATTTTTTGTTAATTTGAAAAAGTAGGTTTTGGGCAATGTTTGAGAATTTCTAATGGGGGTTTAAAAAATGTGGTGTACAAATTTTTTTTTTCTTTTAGGCCCTATCTGGTGCGTTAACACACATGTTAATGTACATTGCGTTAAGACCGCCCATTTATTTTTGTATGGGCTGTCAACGCACAGAAAGTGAGGCAGGAAACTTTTTTTTTTTTCAACACTGCAGAAATGTGTGTGCATTGAGGTGTGTTCGCAGGGTGCTTTGCGGTACCATTAACATTAAATTGTACCTCACCTTGCTGAATGTATTTACCATGCATTGTCTTAATGTATGGTACAATGCATGTTACCGCAATCCAAAGATGTGATTTTCTCCTCATTATTTCCATTTAAATTTGATTAAAGCAACACTAAACTCAAGGAGGTAAATCTTAAAAATACATTAAAGTACCTGAACTATTAACAAAAATGTAACTTATTTGTGTATCACTAGCTGTAGATCCTCAAATCATCTCTGACTTGGTGCTGACACTGTCCTTCCTTCTGGAGGGTGGCTACTTTTGTTCCCCATGGTTCCTGATAGTGTGATTCTTTCTGGTCACCATGGGCAATGTCTCACTTTTTTCACAGATTCTTATGTTTTTGTTTTTGTTTTTTTATATAGTAAATTCTTGGGAGGGGGGGATTGTTGTATGAACTGATTGAAAATAAGTCCTCAGTTTATAATGTGTGCTATGCAAATTCAAAAATGTTTTCCATGATACAAGTATTTTTCGTTCTCTGTGCACTCATTATGTATTCTGAACAGTGAGAGTTTAATTCTGTCTGTTCCGTGGCAGCCATGTTTTTTTTCCACATTGTATGAGCTGTGGCTTTATATATCTCTCCAGGGTACTCAGATATGGATCAAGCTGGAGCACATCTTGCCATCAGAGTTCTAACTACTTTATTATTTACACACCTCACTTTTCTCATCCAGCATTCATACATGCTTCCTTAGTTAAAGCAATAAATAGACTGCCATTGCAGAACTTTAAAGCTGGCCTAAAAGTGGTTACGAAGTTCAAGAACAACAACAACAACAGTTTTGGGTCATAGACATCCTCAAGCCATCATGCAAATCTTTTGCAAAGACATATGTTCTGCTGGGAAACGTTGAGTCCTGCAATTCATATGGATGATACTTTGACACGTACCACCTACTTAACCACTTGAAGTCCGGGGTGTTAAACCCCCTTCCTGTCCAGGCCATTTTTCAGTATTCAGCGCTGTGGTACTTTGACTGACATTTATTCCGTCATGCAACGCTGTACCGAAATACATTTTATACCATTTTTTTGGGACAGATAGAGCTTTCTTTTGGTGGTATTTATTCACCACTGGGGTTTTTATTTTTTAATATATTAAAGAAAAATTACCGAAAAAAAACCAACAACGTTTCCCCTAAATTAAATGATAAAACATTTATTATTACCCAATTTTTTTGTAAAATATAAGAGATGGGGTCACGTCGGGTAAATAGACACCAAACATGTCAAGCCTTAAAATTGCGCGCGCGTGTGAAACCTCAAAATACTACAATACCCAAAATTGGCCATAGGCGACGCTGTAAAAGCTTTTACCGCTCATCAGTTTAGTGTTATCAGTGATTGATGGCCCTAAAATGATTGCTCTCACTCTGACGTTCGCGGCGATATGTATCATGTGTAGCGCAATTGTCATTTTCGCACACTGGCGCATCGAACGCGTATTTACGTTTATATGTGCATAAACGTGGGGGTGGGGGACTTAAAACATTTTTGGGGGTTTGTTTTACTTTTTTATATGTGACTTTTATTTTTTTTTTATTTTTTTTTTACACTTTTTGTTATTGCTATGACATAGGGGGATAACAATCCCCCTATATAATAGCAAAGTCACACTGACAGGTCCTCTTTATGGAGATATTAGGGGTCTCTAAGACCCCTAATGTCACCTAGGGACCCCCAAAGAAACTGATGAAGCACAGATCTGCTTCATCCGCTTCTTCTCTCTGGCTATAGCAGCCAGATGACTGACCGGTGAATGCAGAAGTGATGTATTACACATTACTTCCGCATTCACAGTACTGAGGGAGATCAGCAAGGAGGAAGATGCTGAGCTCCCTCCCATCTTACCTCCTGACACCCTCCTGAGCCGGTCCCGGGCCGCAGATGGGCTAGCGGATCCCGGTATTGAAGGTGAGGTGTCAGGAGGGGGCGGCACTGGCACTCGAGGAGGGGGGGGGCGCAGCCAGCACATACATACGATCGGTAGGCTATAGAGCCGCCGATCGT